>NC_069681.1:55651611-55954224 GCF_023699985.2 Odocoileus virginianus | reverse complement strand
TTCTAAATATTTGTTAATACCAAAATCTCCATTATGATTAAAAAAACTTTGTAGCAAAATTATTTCTGTCTTCTTTAAAAAAGAAAGAGCAATGAGCAATTTAGGCAAATTGTTAGCAGGGAAAAATGGAGAAATGCAGACAAAAAAACAGAAAAAAGTCACAAGTTAATGTTACTCTGAATAATTTAAAGAAGCTTTCAAATTAATTCTCAACTGTCTAGTTTTCAATTTTTTAGAATAATCATTTTCTGAATTTAATTGGTACACAAGAATATATTCTGCTTCTATATGAATTTTGTAGTCACAGCTATGGTTTTATTAAAATCTATACATGCTATAGAGGATGTTAATAATATCAGAATCATTCGTGCTACAGTGATATGTAAAGCAGATTTCAAAATAATGCATTCTGACTCCATTTTTACTAAAAAGATAAAAGGATGAAAAGTATGCTCATAAAAACATTAGTTATCTATAGCCAGTGACTTTATGATTGAGTCTAGTATTCTTGTGTGCTTTCTGCATTGTTCTATTTAACTTTTGTTGTTAAACATATTTATTTTCAAACAAAAGAACCAGTCTTCATTTGGAAACTTTCTCCAGAGAATCAAATCATCTTCTACCCTTAAATTTACATACTACAAGTAATTTTTGGCCAAAAAACAATGACATTTCTGTGGAAAAGTATCTTCTATCCAACAAATTATGTTGTAACCATTGTAACAAATGTATATACATAGGCAAAAAAGTGAACTGTGACAAATATGCTCAGTCTATAGAAATTAACTGAAATTGGATTTTAGTTGGTAAAATTATAAAATTTCTACAAGACCACAATGGGGGAAAAATCTTTTTGACTTTCAGTTAGGTAAAGATTTCTTTGATGTGACTGAACAAACATAATCTATTTTTTAAATGAATTGATAAACTGGTTGTCTGGTTTCCCTGGTAGCTCAGACAGTAAAGAATCTACTTGCAATGCAGGAGACCCAAGTTCTATCCCTGGATTGTGAAGACCCCCTGGAGAAGAGAATGGCTACCCATTCCAGTATTCTTACCTAGAAATCCCATGGACAGAGGAAGCTGGCAGGCTACAATCCATGGGATCAAAAAGAGTTGGACATGACTGAATAACTAACATACACACATACATACACAAATTGGATTTCATCACATTTTAAAGTTTCTGCTAGTTGGTGACACTACTTAAGGAATGGAAAGCCAAGTTACAGATCGGGAGGGAATATTTGCAAATCATATGTGATAGAAAACATATAAAGAACTCTTAAAATTCTAGTGACAAAACAATAAAAAATTGGATAAAATACTGAGTAGAATCTTCACCAAAAAAAACTCGAACATATAGATAACAATTAAACACATGAAAAGATGTTCAGAATGATGAGTCATTAAAAAAATGGAAACTAACATTATAATGGTACGTTACTACATATCTATTATAATAACTAAGGTTAAGGAATCTTATCATACCAAGTGCTGGCAAGGATGTGAAAAAACTGGAACTCTCTAGCAATATAAAATGACACAGCCCTTTGGAAAACAATTTGGCAGGTTCTGAAAATGTTAAACTTATACTCATCGTGTTACCAGCCATTGCCCCTGCTAGGTATTTATTGATGAGAAAGGAAAGCATATATCCTTTAAATATATGTACATAAATATTCATAGAATCTTTATTTGGAATAGCTTCAAATTGTAAATAGCCCAACTCTCCATCAATAGGTGAATGAATGAACAAATCGCTTTATCCAATGCTGAATATAAAATGGATTGCTACTTAGCAGTAAAGTGGATACATGCAACAACACGAACAATTCTCAAAATAATTACACTAAGCTAGTGAAGACAATCAAAATGAATCCATGCTGTGTAATTCTATTTACTCATGATCTTAAAAAATGAAAAGTCATTAATAGCAACAGAAAGCAGACAGGCTTGCTTTTAAGCAAGCTGAGACCATGAAGAAGGAGAATAAACAAAGGTTCTAAGCAATTTTTTGGGTGAATGGTGGGTGTGTATATTACCTTGATTTTCATAATACTTCACAGACAAAGATATATATCATATCTATATTTTGTAGCATATACATTTGTCTTTTGAATAATAAGAGCTTGACCTGTGTAGCTCCACTTATAGATGATTATTTTCAATAAACATGGTACTACATGATCTGCAGTTGGTGGAATCTGTGACTAAAATTTATATGCTGATTTTTTCAAATGAGTGAAGTGTTGATGCCTCTAACCCACTTATTGTTCAAGGATCAATTGTATATATAAAAACTTGTCAAATTGTTTTCTCTAAGTGTGTACGTTTCATTTTATTATATGCTAACTAGATCTGAATAGTGTGTATATGTGTGTGTCTGCTCAGTCATGTCCAACTCTTTGTGACCCCATAGACTGTAGCCTGCCAGGCTCCTCCGTCCATGGAATTTTTTAGGCAAGAATACTGGAGTGATTTGCCATTTCCTACTCCAGGGGATTTACCCAACCCAGGAATGGAAACTGCCTTCTGCATCTCCTGCATTGGCAGGTGGGTTATAGTGGTAAAGAACCCACCTGCCAGTGCATGAGACAAGAGATGCGGGTTCAACCCTGGATCAGGAAGATCTCCTGGAGGAGGGCATGGCAACCCACTCCAGTATTCTCACCTGGAGAACCCCATGGACAGAGGAGCCTGGCGGGCTACAGTCCATGAGGTCACAGAGTCTGACATGACTGAGCGACTTAGCAGCAGCATATGTATGGCTTCCCTGGTAGCTCAGATGGTAAAGCTTCTGCCTACAATGCGGGAGACCGGGGTTCGATCTCTGGATGGGAAGATTCCCTGGAGAAGGACATTGCAACCCACTCCAGCATTCTTGCCTGGAGAACCCCATGGACAGAGGAGCCCGGTGGGCTACAGTCCATGAGGTTACAGAGTCTGACATGACTGAGCGACTTAGCAACAGCATATATACATATATATCCAAAAAGAAAAAAAAACGGAACATGTGCTGTTTGGCATGTCTATTGTTATGTAACGGATTACTCCCAAGTCTTAAGGTTGTAAAACAGCAAATATTTCTGGGTATCGCAAATCTGGAAATGGCATAGCTGGATGATTCTGTCTCATGGGATCTCATGAAGTTGCAGTCAGGATGACAGACTTTCTTGTGAAGGTTGGGCTCCATCTGGAGCATGGTCCTTCACGGTGGTTCACTTACACGGCTGGTGGCAGGAGGCCTCAGCCAGAGGACCCCACCAGAAAGCTGCTCTCTGCCCTTCAGAACACACAGTTCAGGAGAAAGTAAAAAGGAAGCCATGTTGCCTTTTAAGGCATATTGTCATTTTTGAGACATCCTATACAATGTGGGAGATAACTATACAAAGGCATGAATCCCAGGAAGTAGGGATAACTGAGGCCAACTTAGAGTTTGATTCCTACATATGTTCATTGCAGACGGTGTGTGTGTGTGTGTGTGTGTGTGTGTGTGTGTGTGTGAGTGTGTGTGTGTGTTCAGTCGCTTCAATCATGTACGACTCTTTGTGACCCTCTGGACTGTAGGCTGCCAGGCTCCTCTGTCCATGGGATTCTCTAGGCGAGAACACTGGAGTAGATTGCCATGCCCTCCTCCTGGGGATCTTCCCAACCCAGGGATCGAACTGGCTTAAAACAACTTCATTAAGTTATAATTAACATAAAATGAGCCACATATATTTAAAGTAAAAATCAAAGGAAAACCATTTAGCGTGCTTACTTGAAAAATAATCAATTGACCTAGGACTTCCCAGGTGGCCCAGTGGTAAAAAATCTGCCTGCCAATGCAGATGCAGGAGATGCAGGTTTGATCCCTCAGTTGGGAAGATATCCTGGAGTACAACATGGTAACACCTGAAAAATCCCATGGACAGAGGAGCCTGGTGGGCTACAATCCATGGGGTCCCAAAGGAATCAGACACAACTCAGTGATTAAGCGCGCACACACACACACACACACACAAATTGTGTGTGTATCTCAATAATTGTATTTATGCACTTTGTCTATTAGCACCCTCTATTTAGTAACTTGGCATATGACAAGAAGCATTTGAATATGAGATAAAAAGCTCATGTATACTTTAGACTTGCCTTTTCCCCTCAAGTCATGTTAGACCTTCTTCAGCTCCTTCGTCTTAATGGGAAGTTTTGGTGATTATGTTTGGGGCATTAGCCCCAGGATTGAACCCAGGACTCCTGCACTGCAGACAGATTTTTTACTATCTGAGCCCCACCAGGGAAGCCCTTTTCTTTCACTTTTTTTTCCACTTTTGAAGGTTATATATTTGAGACATTTGAGCTAGGCAGGAGATGGGGGTCATTTCAACTTCAAGGCAATGTGAAAGAACAGGAAGAATTTGGTGTTTCATATTCCTTCCCACAATGCAGGTAGCTGGCAATGAAATATATTCATTAATAGTACTTATTTAATCTTAAGGACATTTAATGATAATAGAGTTGTAAGTTTTTAACAAACAATATCATTCATACTATTAAATAAGGCATGAAAAGAATATTTAACCTCAGTATTTCTTTTGTACACAGTCTTCTTAATGAATTAAGAAACAAACAATAAGCCTCTTTTTAAAAAATGTTAATAGGCAGAATGTAGTATGAATTTCATAAAGTGGTTTAATTTTTCAAGCTCTTGTATTATTTTAGCTCCAAAATGCAGTTGACAAAAGTTTTTTAAGAAATAGATGAAATATTTAATCATTCTAAATTTAATTTTTAGTGTTGTTCAGTTGCTCAGTCATGTCCAACTCTTTGTGTCCCCACAGAATGCAGCACGCCAGGTCTCCCTGTCCTTCACCATCTCCTGGAGCTTGCTTAAACTCATGTTCATTGAGTTGATGATGCCATCCAACCACCTCATCTTCTGTCGTCCCCTTATCCTCTTGCCCTCAATCTTTCCCAGCATCAGGGTCTTTTCCAATGAATCAGTTCTTCTCATCAGGGGGCCAAAGTATTGGTGCTTCAACTTTAAATCAGTCCTTCCAATGAATTTATGGTTCTATGGAAAATCTTTCATTTTTTTCTTTTCAATTCAATTTATTGTAACAAAGTTGCTTTTAGAGATTCTCTCTTGGAGACTTTCAGTTGTTCAAAAATACACAGATTCACCAAAATGGAGAATTAAAAATAAATCGACTATAAGCCGCTGAAGAGAAGTTTGTCTGCTACCAAGATCTGACACACCGCAGGACCCAGGAAATAAGGACTCAAACTGCAAAGCTTAAGCGAGCTGGATATCAAGCATAACTGCACTGCAAGCCAGCTATGTGTTAACTCAGGCAAGTCACTTGACATTTCATGCTTCGCTTTCCTTGTTGTAAAATGGAGTCTTTCTGATCAGTCTTATTAATTCAGACTTTAAATTGTAATAGAAATGCAAATAAAACTGGTCCAACTGAAAAACAAAAATTTAAGTGACGGGGCAGAATTTATTGACACAGGGGTTTCTTACTTCTTTACTTAATGGAGACTTCTTATTCTCCATTGTCCTTATCTTGTACTGGCTGAAAAATCTCAGAAATACCACTACTTCTATCAAGCCTGCCCATCATCACTGCCTCTAAAGTAGTCTTCAGTTAGGGAAGACCTGTATCTTGTGTCTGTCCCTTAATGCTGCTGGGGCATGAAATGAAGGAGAGGAATCCAAATTTCCTATGGATTTCCTTAGGAAGAGATTTTCTTACCAAAAAGGAGAAAGGGAAGCTGGACATATAGAGCCTATCCATTATAGGGATCATGGAATAAGGAGTTTTCCATATTTTAAAGATGATTAAATACCTAGTTCTGCTTTCAGTACCTAACACCTACTAAATAACCTTTATTAAGTAATCCTTCTCTGTTAGCACTGTATATCTTAAATGTGAAGGTCAATCATGTCAAAATACTGTCAGCAGCTATTAATCATTTAGTGGATTGATCTTTCTGAACTGAAAACAAAAACTTTGCGATACCTGTATGCTCTTAGAGAAGCTCAAGGAATGATGCTTTGCAGTATAATCTCTCTTATCACAGACATAATCCCCCAGACCGTGTTTCTCAACTGGACTTGATTAAATCTGCACTTTTACTGTTTCTTTGTTTAGCTCAAACTAACCGCACTGGCTCACTTAGGGCCGCTTCCAACTGGTGTCTCTGGCAATCACATTCCTGTCTACACCTTTCTTAAAATCGTGACCATACGAAAGAGGAAATTTTAGAGGAAATTCAGCCCAAGAGACCAGTGTTTATGTTTTCATAATACCGAAGTCAGACAGTAATCACTTTTGAATTACTGAAATATCTGCTTTGGTTAATTTGAGTGAAGTTGCAATTTTTAAAGGTCTATAAGTTTTGACTACGTAAGTGCTGAACACTGGAAATGAGGTTTGTAAAGTGTGATTGAAATACATGCCTGGTTTTTTTTTTTTTTTTTAAATATATAGCCAGAAGAGCATAAGAAATGACAGAATTCTGAACACTTCAGTCAGATTTTATTTTACTGAGAGAAACGTCATCCCTGGAACCCAATCTAAAAATCATTTCAGAAAAAAATTTTTGTCAGGGTTGTTTAAGCTAGAGAAGAAAACTCGGGGTGGTGTAATCACCGTCATCAAGTGTATGAAGGGGTTCTATGAAATCGAAATTTATTACTTTTTCCCTTTCCATGGTGAATGGAATGAAATAAAACAGCATTAAGTCAGAGGCAATTTAGATTGGGCATAACAAAAAGCTTCTTGGTTACCAGAACTGTAACACAGAGGAATTCCTCTAAGGGAAACTGGGAACCGTTCTTCATGGTCATTAAAAAAAAAAAAAAAAAGAATGGAAGGAAGCAAAAAAAGATGAAAAAGAAAGAAAAAAGAAGGAGAGCTTTCCCCAGTTCTCTCAGCTGAAATTGTCGCCTCTGCTCCACAAGCACTTCTGTTGGTGTCACTTCAATTGCGTTGGTTGTCACTCTCACCCTCTGTCTTATTCATTTGTCTTGGCCAAGAGAGACTCTGCTACAACTCTGACCACACAGTTTGCAAACCATTGCCAAGAGGAGGCTAAAAATAAGTTGAACGGAACTCGGAGCTGTAGATGCAGGGCTGCTGATCCCCCACATGTGGTGGAACTTAATAACTCAGAATCCAGGGCATGTGGTGCAACCAGACAGTTGTATAATTTAGGGACCAAATGGCTGGATCAGGTCCTTCTGTGTGGAGTGAAAGTGATATCAGGACAGAAAATGAGTTTATGGGGGAAGGATCCATGTCATTCCTTTTTCTGGGACTGGTGTCAGTATCATGTGGATAACAAGACACAGATGTGGGAGAAACGGTCTCTCCTGGTATTAGAGAGAAGATGGGAGGAAAAAGTTACATCAAAGAGGGAAGAGGCCCAGGAGATCCAGGGTCTTGTTTTAATCTTTCCTTGCTCTTTTACGACACTCCACTCTAAGGTGACTACTCTGGGTAAATGCACAAACTTGGTGACAGACTCTGTGGAACACAATATCTTAAGGGGCACTGAGTGACAAGAAATAAGATGGTTCACACCTGGGGACCCGGAAAACTGAAGGGTTATAGGCAGAAGGTGTGCCGGAAAGTGGGTTAAGACATGAGAGACAGAAGATGGGATTGGCTGACACTGTATATATGAAACAATCAGAGGGACTAGTGCCCGTTCACTCCAAGCAACAGCTCCCTCTCATACCCCTGCAAGAAATGAGAGGTTTACTCCCTGCTGAAATTGCACCAGGAACATCCTGGCTGAGGGACACCAGCAGTGAGGTACAGTCCACATGCCAAAAGTGAGATCTCTTCCCTCACCCAGAAGGAGCTGCTGGGCGGCCCATCGAGGCAGAAGGCTGAGAACCTCCTCTAGAGCAAAAAGAAAACTACAGATCTGGGGACCCCTCAATATTATAGCTGACCTGACAGACACACCAGTTTACTGCTTCACCTTTAGGTCAGTCAGAAATCAACAGACATTTGAGGAAAATTTCAACCTCTAACAAGAAAACCAAAACACACACAAAGACACCACCATCCACACACTGTAAAGAGACACTGTCTCAAATAAAAGAGACAATACAGCAAGAACAAAATAAAAGAGATAATGCAGGAGGAAAAGGAAAAAAACTTTAAAAAAACTAAAATTTTTTCTCCATGAGGTCTTCCTAATCCCGGGTTTGAACCCAACATCTCCTCCATTGCAGACATATTCTTTACTGTTTGAGACACAAGGGAAGCCCAGGAAAAACATAGAAAATGTTAAATTCATGAAGTAAACATGATGCCATTTTTTAGAGAATATTTAAACAATATGGAAAAATTTATATAATAGATGGAAGCTTTAGCAATTTTTAAAGAGTGACAGAATAAATTTAAAGAATTCACACAATAGGGTTGGAAGACAGAGATAAACAACAGAAAGAAAACAAAGATAAGTTATTCTGAATATTGATTGAAGTTGCTAATCCAGAGTGGTTACCATTTCCAGTATCCCACCTATTTTAGTTGCCTTGGACTTTGGGAGTTCCGGGATAATGTGAAAGAAAATCTAAATCAGATTGGCTGTGTTTTTTTAAATTAATTTTATTGGAATATAGTTGGTTAATAATGTGCTATTACTCATGTATAGCAAAGTGAATCAGCCATCCACATATATATCACTTCTTCTTGGATTTCCTTCCCATTTAGGCCACCACAGAGCATTAAGTAGAGATCTTTCTTCTATATAGTATGTTCTCATTGTGTGTGATCAGTCACTCAGTCATGTCAGACTCTTTGCAACTGTAGCCCGCCAGGATCTTCTGTCCATGGGATTCTCCAGGCAAGAATACTGGAGTAAGCTGCCATTTCCTCCTATAGGGGATCTTCCCGACCCAGGGATCGAACCCATGTCTCTTATGTCTCCTGCATTAGCAGGTAGGTTCTCCACTGCTGAAACGCCCCCAAACTGCCATGTTCTCATTAGTTATCCATTTTATACAGTGTAACAGTGTATCAGTATTGAATGTGTCAATCCCAATCTCCCAATCCCTCCCACTCTCCCCCTTCCCCCTTGGGATCCATACATTTGTTCTCTAAGTCTGTGTCTCTATTTCTGCTTTGTAAATAGGGTGCTTTTCTGGATTCCACACATTAAGACCACTCAGTCACAGGTGAGGTGGGCTGCTCAGAAGCTGTCTTTGGCTTAAGATGTCTGAGGGTCGGTCGCAAATAGCCCTTCCGGGAGTGCAGGTTTCTCTCACCTTGCTGTTGCTGTTTAGTTGCTCAGTCATGTTCAATTCTTTTGTGATCCCAGGGACTATAGTCTACCAGGCTCCTCTGTTCATGGGATTCTCCCGGCAAGAATACTGGAGTGGGTTGCCATTTCCTTCTCCAGGGCATCTTTCTGACCCAGGGATTGAATCCATGTCTCTTGCATTGGCAGGCGGGTTCTATCACTGAGCCACTACATTGCAGCCCCTTAAAATGCAATCACCACATATTCACATACTCAGGGATTATTTTGCAGAGAATTAGGATACTGTGACTTGTCACTGAAATCATTCATTCTTTGCCTTCCATCCAGTCCTTCTGAACCCTTGGAGCCCTGAGATACTCATATCCTCTCTTAAGGAAACAACTACAGAGTCATCCTAACACTTAGCTATTTCTCCCTGACTATATTAGAAGCAGAGTTATGTACATAACAGGGAAAAAAATGACAAATGTTCTAAGACAAGGGGAGGAGGAGTTACTCACTAGATGGCTCAGTTTAACAGATGAGGAAATTGTGGGTGGCAAACTATAACATTTATTTATGCAGCAGTTATCCTTTTCTTATTTCTAAGTGGCAGAAGAAAAACACTGCCCAGAAAAGAGTTCAGAACATCTATCTGAGGAACAAGCATATACCTAGACTCCAAATCCAGCATCTTTTCAAAGAGCTAGACATACACACTTTCAAAGGTCAACCATGTGAACTTTTTGCTTTACTAATCATTGTCCCTCTCTTGATACACTCTTCTTTTAAATGACTTGATACATTCATCTTTTAAATGCATTATTCAATACTATAGATTAGTCAAACAAGTCTAAATCAAGAGGATATAACTCACAAAGAGCACCTCTGTTTTCCTTAGGTCTAATTGTAGGAGAAGTCATCTATCTACATAAGTGTATGTTCTATTTTGCATATATAATATACATGCTAAACTGTTCTTTGATTAGAAATACCAACTATGATTTCTCTAAAGAGGTTTTGTTAGATGTATCTTTTGATCACTCTTAAATTTCCAAAATAAAATAGCATGATTTGACACAATAATTTTAAAACAAGGGCATTTTAAAAGTTCTAATTCTAAAAATGTTGTAATTTTTCTTGTGGAGGGAGAAATGTCATTCAGAAATGTACACCAGGAGGGTAATGGGGTCTTTCATATATTTTTTCATAAATTGTAATGCTAAGTATGCATTGATTTATGGTATGAAGCTTGCATAAACATAAGACTTTATTTTAATCAACTGAACATGGCCTCCATAGTGAAATAAAATATTTTAAATATTAAGACTTATACTATAAACAAGATTTATAGAGTTCTGCAAGCTCAGTATGTAGATCTTAAAAATCCAAGCCTAATCTTTATGCTATTAAATTCTGCAGAACACTTTCTCTGACTTGAGAGAAACTTGAGAAAATTTCCTAACTTGCTTTTTTTCCCCCACTAGTTCATTTCTGCCCCTTATTTAACAACTCCTTTGAAGATCAGAAACTTGGCATTGTTCTTTGAATTTCTGAAAAGAATCTTCCTCCCACCATTGTTCTCTGGTTAGAAATGCTGATTATGATTTCTGTAAAGAGATTTTATTAAATGAATCTTTTCGCAGCTTTAAAATGTATCCAAAATAAAAATAACATGATTTTATACAATCATTTTAAAACAGGAGCATTTAAAAAGTTTTACTCATAAGACAGAGGAGAACACTTAAAAAAAAAAGATTATTAAACTCTTGTCAAGCCTATTGTTGTTTTTTACTTGGATGCCATTAATCAAGGTAAAGCTACATTCATCTGAACCTATCTACCGACCATTGATCTGCCTGGTTTCTTATTTATCTAGTCCACTGTGCAGACTGGAATAACTCCCCCTGCTTAGAGATAAGTATGCATTTTATCATCAGCTAAAAGCCCAGAACTGTCTTTAAGACCCTGATCAGTTTTGTACGAGTGTACCCACTGAGGGGGCGAGACCTCGAGTCCCTTGGCCACCTTCTAGCCTTTAGCTCTGCTTCGGATTGATTACTTTGATCCTTTGACTGGAAATTTTAATACTTTGAAGTATATTTGGCTGCACTCAACTATATGATGGTACTCACATGAAACTAGAAATAACTTAGATGTTCAGCAATAGAGAAATGTATATATAAAATATGTTGCTACTGCTGCTGCTAAGCCACTTCAGTCGTGTCCGACTCTGTGCTACCCCATAGACAGCAGCCCACCAGGCTCCGCGGTCCCTGGGATCCTCCAGTCAAGAACACTGGAGTGGGTTGCCACTTCCTTCTCCAATGCATGAAAGTGAAAAGTGAAAGTGAAGTCACTCAATCGTGTCCGACTCTTAGTGACCCCATGGATTGCAGCCCACCAGGCTCCTCCATGTTACATTCAAATATAATAAGCCATTATTAAGTTCAGTTGCTCAGTCGTGTCTGACTATTTGTCACCCCATGGACTGTAGCACGCCAGGCTTCTTTGTCCATCACCAGCTCCCAGAGCTTGCTCAAACTCATGTCCATTGACTCAGTGATGCCATCCAACCATCTCATCTTCTGTCATCCCCTTCTCCTCTTGCCTTCAATCTTTCCCATCATCAGGGTCTTTTCCAGCGAGTCAGGTTTTTGCATCAGGTGGCCAAAGTATTAGAGTTTCAGCTTCAGCATCAGTCCTTCCAATGAATATTCAGGACTGATTGCCTTTAGGATTGACTGGTTTTATCTCCTTGCAGTCCAAGAGACTCTCAAGAGTCTTTTCCAATACTACAGTTCAAAAGCATCAATTCTTTGGCTCTCAGCTTTCTTTGGCCACTATTTGTTATTAAAATAATACTTAGGATGACTATTAAACAATAGGGAGAGATGTTTAGAATAGGGAGTTAAATTTTTAAATAATGAAAATATTGAAATTGTGCATACAAAAGAATTCCATTTTATGGAAAGTAATAATGTGTGTGCATAGTATATATGACAGGAAAAATAACAAGGAATTAAACACTAAACAAAGTTAAAGTTATAAAGGAAAATTTCCCTTCCCACTTCCTGTATGATGTTTTCTAATGTTTTGCAATATGTATGTATTATTTTGTAATAAAAGTGAAGAACAAATCATAACCAAGAAATCCTGCATGTCTTCACTGAAGATTCACTATTTGCTTTGTCTTAGGATGAAAATGGAGATGTTCTTGCCTAGAGAGTTGGATGAAGACCCACCTAAAACTAGTAAGATTGAGAGGGAGTCTTCCAAAACCTGACAGAATGGCTTCAATCTACACAGATCCCTCTTTGTTCTGAATTTCCAAGCTGCGAAGAGTTCAAGCACACCAACTGGCAAACATTCAGTCTAGTGTTCTTTCCATCATCTATTACATTTACATCTCATTTTCAGTTGGGGGACCATTAACTTGGATTCTATCCCAAACAGAAGGAAAAAGGATAACAGAACTAAAAAGAAGAACTCCAGTTCTTGGCTAAGAGTCGGACACAACTGAGCGACTTCACTTTCACTTTTCACTTTCACTCATTGGAGAATGAAATGGCAACCCACTCCAGTGTTCTTGCCTGGAGAATCCCAGGGATGGGGGAGCCTGGTGGGCTGCCGTCTTTGGGGTTGTACAGAGTTGGACACGACTGAAGTGACTTAGCAGCAGCAGTAGCTGATAGACTATGGAGCCCTATTTCACAATGTACAAGTAACAGGCTGTATCCAGACATTCAGTCATAATGACTGGGTGGGGGAAGCTGCCAGCTGCTCAGCTCTGTTCCAGTGGTGGCACAGTTTCATCCCTCACAAAAGACAAAAGCTATCTCCTCCCTGGTGCTAGTTACTCTGTCTCCTATACCTCTAAAATGGCTTTATAAATAATACCACATGTGACAGTGTAGGGATTCCAATGAGACTTCTCAAAACTTCACCAGTGCCCAGGTGTCCCAAGGTCAAGACTTCAAGGTCTCCTGGTGCCCCACTTAGCTCTTCATAGAATCATCTCAGTGTCAGATCCAGTGCCCATTACCAATCTGTTAATATCACTGCACTTGGGTGTTTGTAATCTCCTTTGAAGTCGTGTCTGATATATCTTAGTATTTCCAATGATTCTGTGCTAGGTGCTTTGCTCAGCAAAGAAGTTCAGTAGTTCTTTGTTAGGAGGATAGACAGACATGATGATAGACGCTGATTCAGTAGAAGCTGAAGTATAAGTAGGAGCCATCTACTTCCAGGCTAAAAGAAGAGAGTAACTGTTTGTATTTGAGAGTCTGAAGTTGCTTTATGAATGATATCCCTTTCTCCAACACATGTTGGGACCCACTGAAGGAAGCTAAGAAAAGAGAGATAGAGACATATTAGGGGACCTGAATGATCATAAAGGGTGTCTTGATATTGTGCTCCAAGGCTAGGCAGACTTATCATGGGCCCAGCTAGACAGCCATGCCAAAGTCCAAAGGATTCAATAAACCAGTTGTATATGGAGAGGACTTTATGCTGAAGTCCACTAAATTAGCATTTCTCCAAATGCACTTTGTTTAAGAACCACCTAAAGAGCTTCTTTAGAAATCAAGCTGGCAGCTTCCCCCATCCAGTCATTATGACTGAATGTCTGGATACAGCCTGTTACTTGTACATTGTGAGATAGGGCTCCATAGTCTATCAGCTGCTGCTGCTGCTAAGTCACTTCAGTCGTGTCTGACTCTGTGCAACCCCATAGACAGCAGCCCACCAGACTCCCCCATCCCTGGGATTCTCCAGGCAAGAACACTGGAGTGGGTTGCCATTTCTTTCTCCAATGCATTAAAGTGAAAAGTGAAAGTGAAATCACTCAGTTATGTCCGACTCTTAGCGACCCCACGGACCGCAACTTACCAGGCTCCTCCATCCATGGGATTTTCCAGGCAAGAGTACTGGAGTGGGGTGCCATTGCCTGCTCCGAGTCTATCAGCAGAGAAATATTATAACAGGGTCCCAAACACCATGGCTGAACAATTAGTGTTCTCTTTCTCCATAGGATCAAATTGCCTCTTCTAAACAAGCACTTACATAAAATCCAATAAACAATTTGTAAAAATAAACTAGTTGGAGAGATGAATATGAAGGGAGCCAATCAAGTTCATACTGCCTCTCAAGGGGCTTTATTATGCCAAGTGGCAAACCCTACTACTTGGCTGGAAAGGACAGCATCTTAATTGGGACATCCTAGGGGCCCAGATGTGTGTTTTGGCTTGAGAAACAATGAAGCATATCAGATGCTTTCCTGTGACATGGCCACAGCCAAAATAAGCTGTATGAATCTGACTGGACTTTTGTTTCTTTAGAGAACTGGGTTTTCAACCTGAAAAATTAGCCCTTTTATTTAAAAAGCATTAATTGTAGAAAAGTAATGGCTTAATTTCTTCAAGTTTTCCAAGTGAGAAGGTTGATTTTTAAAACCACTTTTCCCCTTCTTCCTACATATCTGGAAATACCATGGAAAAAAGCAAAGTAGTGACAAAGACTAAAGAGAGGGTGACTGACAAATGATCTTGAAGCATTCTCCCAGGCTCTGTGTTCCCAGGGGTCACATTTGATGCTGGAGATGATGAAATTCTAGTGTTGTTGTTGTATTTCAGTTGCTAAGTTGTGTTTGACTCTTTGGAGCCCGTGGACTGCAGCACGCCAGGCTTCCTTGTCCTTCACTATCTCTCAGAGTTGGTTCAAACTCATGCCCACTGAGTTGGTGATGCCATCCAACAATCTCATCCTCTTTCACACCCTCCCACTTCCAGGACCTTCTCTCTTCCTACTTGCCCATGAGAAAGAGTTACTGGGTTGTGAAAACTGATCATCAAAGTGAAGATTATTCTCTGTTCAAAGCAAAATGCTTTAGATGAAAGATAAAGTCTTGCCATTATTAGAAACATATTTGAGCAGGCAAAAGCAGGAAACTATTAATAACATTTATTGTGTGGAATTTCTACTCTGTGTAGACTTCCGCGGTTATGATCCATTAAAGAAAATGAGGAGTTAGATATCCCAGGTATTCATAGGAGCAATCAATTATACTGATTGCCGCAATGTAACAATTTACTAATTCTTTTCCCCATAGATATTAGTCATGCCACAGTGGCTAACCATTAAATTAGCCAACAAATGTTTCTCTTCATAATTGTTCCCATTAAAAATAAAATGCTGGTTAATTTCAGTAGCAGGGAAGAGCAATTAGAAAATTGAAGAATCCTTCTCTTCGCATTTCCATTTCAAAATCTCTTGTTAGTTTAATGTTTTATGCTTTGATCAAAGCTGTTAGCAGTTGGCTCTATTTTATGAAAGACAAGAGCACTTCTAAAATGCCAACATATTTTTAAAATCCAATTCCAAGTTGTATTAATTAATGTCTATTAATAAGGTATAAATTTTCAGTTATGCACTTATTTGATCTGTACAAAAATGATTATTCATTTAGTCCTTGCTAAGGCTCTTTTGTTTACAGTGGCATAAACACATCCCAACTAGCAGAAGCAAAAGAGAGGACTTTTGGGGAGACAACTAGTTTGCTGTTCTCTACGTTTCCCTTTGTTGACTGGTTTTCCTTGATTCTGTGTCTGCTCAGGCAGCACAGTCTTTCTCCTGTCCCCAACATTCCCGTTCAGCTCTACAAACCTCAAGATGTGCCATTTCTGAGTCATGAATTCATGTTAAGAGGAAAGAGAAGCTCATGAGTCCACCTAGAGTCAAGTTATCTGCTTCATGGTCCAATCAGAACTTGTTTAAATGAAGCAGTAGTTTCTCAAGAAAGAAAATTGGACACAATGGCAGAAACTCGAGCTGTCATCAGAGTTGTTCCTAACTGGTACCTGTGACCATCCGCCACCAGTTCAGCCTCAATGTTGTTCAGTCACTCAGTCATGTACGTCTTTCTGACCCCATGAACTGCAGCAGGCCAGGCTTCCCTGTCCTTCATTGTCTCCTGGAGTTTGCTCAAACTCATGTCCATTGAGTGGATGCTGCCATCCAATCATCTCATCCTCAGCCTCACTGCCTCACCATAATCTTACCTGTAGAATGAACAACTTAGAATCTATCATTTCTTTTAAAAATTGAAGTATGAAATAGTTAACTAATGAGATAACTCAATGCTTTGTGGTGACAAAAAGGCGATATATGGATACATATCACTGATTCACTTTCTGTACAGCAGAAAGCAACATCATATTTTAAAGCAATTATAAAATTTTTTAAAAATCAAACTATAGCTAATTTAGGACTTCCCTTGTGGCTCGATTGGTAAAGAATCCACCTGCAATGAGGGAGACCTGGGTTCGATCCCTGATTGGGAAGATCCCCTGGAGGAGAGCATGGCAACCCACTCCAGTATTCTTGCCTGGAGAATCTGCATGAAAAGAGGAGCCTGGCCGACTACAGCCCATGAGGTCACAAAGAGCCTGACATGACTAAGCGACTAAGCACAGCACAGCACATAGTTAATTTACAATATTATATTAGATTCAAGTATATAGCATAATGATCCAGATTTTCTCAGATTATGCTCCATTATAGGTTATGCAAAACAGTGGCTATCATTCCCTGTGCCACACAGTATATTCTTGTTGTTAACCTATTTTATATATAGGAGTTTGTATCTTTTAATCCCATACCCCTAATTTGTCCCTCCCTTCCCTCTTCTCTGTGATAACCATGTTTATTCATCTCACATATATATATATGTGTATATATATATATACATATATATATATACTTCTCACAGAAAATAGTTCATTTCTAAAAATCTCTTTAAGTCAATATTTTAAGCATCCACAAAAATCATTTTTCTTAAAATAATATCTTATAGGCCAATGATAAAGAACATTACCTCTGCATGTTACATGAAAACAAACTCAATGGTTAGCTAAAAATGAAAAAATCTAAGAAAAGTGAAGGGCAATCACAATCATAATGAATTATTTTATTGTAACAAAAAATTATTTTTCAATGAAGTAAAAATAGTATTAGCTAGCATCTGTTGCACCTTAGCAATAGTCTGGTACTACACTGAACATTTAAATGCATTAATGAATTCAATTCTCATATTTATAAAAATCTGGCATCAATACTTTTATTTGAAGACAAACATTTTTAAATCAAATTAAACAACTGACTCAAAGTCAAACAGTCCTGAAATAACACATATAAGAATCACCGGTGATTCTGAAATGTTTGCCCCAAGGGGCTCATCCACTGTACTTTCATTTGACAAGAGTTTGCCTCTGCTAGTGTGGCATTCTGAATCAGAGAGATGCAGACTTGATTCCAAAATGATTCTTTTATTCTACTGTAATAATTTTGGCCATCAAGAATCCACTCATGGATGGCTCTATCCATCCCAACCATCCCACATCATACACAGAAGAAAAAGCAAGTGAAAAGGAATGTGAAGAAATGGGATGCTTTCTACTTGTGAGACACAAAGGGATAGGACCTTCAGAAAAGTCATCCAATGCATTTTACTTCTTGCCTCCCCATCACGGTATTCCACCCCACTTTATAAAATTATGGATGCCAGACTATGTCATGTCTACATACTAATGAGTCATGTTAATTCAGACTGATCCCGAAAGAGACCATCTAATCAAAAGAAAAATCGCACTGAATCTTGATAATCCTCCAAATAGATAACTAGTCTTTGAATCAACGAGAGGTGATATAATGTTCATTGGATTTATTTTTACATGATTACTAATGGAGGCAGGAAACATTTCTCACTTCGATATCCCAAGTGTGGATTGAACACAAACTACTGATATATAACACACATTAAATGCATCTACCTAGTCCTATCTTAGATTGTGTCATGGACTAAAAAAGTGCTATCTAGTTTAACATATCTTGGAAGGCTGAGGACACAAAATAGCATGAGCACCTAGAGAAGCAGACATTTAGGCTAAAAGAGAACAGGAAAACTGCTAAGGAATGCAAGACTACAAGATTGATCCTCATCTTATATACTTCATTTTCTTCACTATCAGTTAAGTCTCTGTCATTTTCATTCATTCATTCAAAAAATATATTTTTTAACCTGTACTAAAAAATATGCTGGGTCCTTTAGAATCCAGTAGTAGAAAAAAGAAAAAAAAAAAAGAAAGGTCTGCATTCTTTGTGGAACACAGATGCCATATTCTTCATTTCCTACCAAATCTGTGGAGATTCTTGAGCGATGTAAAATACAGGTAACATACACCTTCAGACACGTGCCTTCTTTTGCCTTTGGTCTCTGTTGTACCTTCTGTGCCTTAGTTTTTTTTAAATCCTGAAACTATTTAAGCTGCCCCAAGGTTCCTTTACATGAGACCATATTGAAAAGGGGAGTGAGGGTCTGAAAAGGAAAAAGAAAAACATTTTCATGCACTCTTTCCAACTTTTGTCTCTGGATTTATAATTTCTTTTGCACTTTATCCCAGGAGTGTTGGGCTTTCCAGGTGGTGCCAGTGGTAAAGAATCCACCTGCCAATGCAGGAGACACAAAAGATGTGGATTCAATTCCTGGGTTGGAATATCCCCTGCAGCAGGAAATGGCAACCTGCTCAGTATTCTTGCCCGGAAAATTCCTTGGACAGAGGAGGCTGGTGGGCTATAGACCATGGGGCTGCAGAGAGTCGGACGTGACTGAGCACACATGCCAGGAGTTATGTCTAGACATAAGGAGATGATGCTACCAGGTTTTCACCACATTGAAGTGTCCACTTTTGGTATTTCCTTTATTCTCAAGCAGTACACATTTTGTTCATTGTTTTTCTTCCTATCTAGTCTTCAGAGTAGATCTTCATTTCTGAGAGAGAATTGCAAGCTACTCTTCTTGAATGCAGCAATAGCTGATGGATACAAGCCACAAGTAAGGAAAATATTGCTTGTTCATCACTGTATCCCTACTGCCTAGAAGAGTGCGTGGTACACAGGAAGTAGTAATCTTTCCTAAAGGAATGAATGAATGGATCCAGGAATCGTCTATACTTTCTAACCTCCCACAACATGGGTAGCTCTGGCAAGTCCTCAGTTCCAACTGACTTGCCATCCCATTTCTATCCTTCCATCTGGGTTCCAGGTCTATATTACTTTGTGTTCTGGAACCTGTACCATACAAGTTAAGCTACTAGCTGGATTCTTCTTGTATTGCATCTGTTTGTTTCCCAGTCTCTACTGACTGTCATCTCTAGTTTTTATTTTTAAATGCTGTTTTCTTCTGCTTTTTTCCCCATGAAGTCTCTGTGCTTCCCTTTGATTTGTAACTCTCTTGTTTGATTTCTTCTATTGATATCCCCTTTTAAGCCATCAGTAATTAATTCTTTAAAGTTAAACCTACATACATATGCTATATACACAATACCTTATCACACAGATAAAATATGGAAAATCAAGTGAAAGAGTTTGGATACAGAGAATATTATTTGCTCACCACTGGAGTATTGAGGACTGATTTGAATCTCTTTTCCAGTCAAGAGCTGCAGTGGGAGGCATTACCACAGACACCCATCTGGAAGCATGATCCCACAAAACCAGACATACAGACAACTGTCATCCCTGCCCAGTAGCCCTGCACTTAGAAAAGGACATTCATGGGTATCTCCTCCCAGAGGGGGAAAAAAAAGGTTTATTGCACCCTCATGGTGATGGGAAAGTGAAAGTGAAAGTTGCTCAATCGTGTCTGACTCTTTGCAACCCCATGGACTATACAGTCCATGGAATTCTCCAGGCCAGAATACTGGAGTGGGTAGCCTTTCCCTTCTCCAGGAAATCTTCCCAACCCAGGGATCGAAACCAGGTCTCCCACATTGCAGGCAGATTCTTTACCAGCTGAGCCACAAGGAAGGAGTCCCATGGTAAATGGAAAAATGGGCCACTGCTCATGGCAAATGGGCCACTCCATTTGCCTTGAATCAATTCTGCAAATGGCATGTGTAATTCTTTTATTCACTCACTTAGTGGTAAGAATTATTTCCCTCTGAATATAATTATCTGTACATATCAAGAAACCAAAAGAAGAAAACTTGTTTTTAATAGGAATTTTTAAAATACCTATAAATTAAATACAGGCTAAGAAATCAAATAACTCTGTTGTTTTAAACATTTTCCATTGGCTTTCTTTCCACACCCAAAATAGTCTGAGTCAAGTACATTAACCTGTTTTATTGGTAAAGATTTCAGCATGTGACACCAAATGACTGGAATTTTTGTTTTAAACATCATCACACCTGAATAAAATTAGGAATAATTCTTTAATATTATCTAATATCCTGTCAGTGTTTGCATTTTTTAAATTTATCTATAGATGTTGTTCAACTTTGCCCACTCACCATTTTGTCGGTGTGTGTGTGTGTGCATGCACACTTAGTTGTGTCCAACTCTTTGCAACCCTGTGGACTGTAGCCTGCCAGGCTTGTCTGTCCATGGGATTCTATAGGTAAGAATACTGAAGTGTGTTGCCATGCCCTCCTCTAGACAATATGGCTTATTTGAATCAAATTCCAAATAAGGTCCACATATTAAAATTATACAGTTACTTATCTTAAATCTCTTTCAGTTTATAGGTTCTCCCTCAACTTCATTCTAATGCCTTTTTACAGAAAAATTAATCTTTTGTAACATTTCTTTTTCAACCTTCTGTATTTTAATAATTGCTTTCCACTATGCCACAATAAATTTTGTTTCAGATTTTTTTGAAAGGAATTTCCTGAGTTAGATGTCTCCATATGCAATTTTAAAGTTACAGTCCCCAAATCTATGTCCTCTAGCACCATCCTAGTGAAACATTTTTTAGAAATTATTTAATAAACCATTTCATTCCTGAATTAAATACTTTTCTGTGGCTAAACATTTAACATTTCCATTGGAACCTTTTTTTTTCTCCTTTTTAGAACACGTAGAAGTACTATACATGTGAAATGACTTTATTCCATACCCCAAATTTTCTTGCTACTCTGCCTTAGCATAGCATTTGATAGACATACCATGAGTCATGAAATAAAGTGCTTGAAATGTGATAAATTCTTTCATTTATTCATGATATATTGTGAATGATCTCCTTTATCTCTCCTGTCCTAAACATACAAGACTTAGCTTAGCCATTTTTCTTTGAGTTCATCCTGACCAAACCCTTGTGGCTACCCATCTGAAAGTACTCATAATTTTAGAGTTGAGCTTGTGTATTTAAAGGCAAAATTTAATCATATATTTATAGAGTATTTTCATCCAGACCTCAAAATTATTGCTCTGGCTCATAAAATGTTCCTAAGGAAAAGGCAAATAAAAAGCCTGCCAAAACTTGGGTTTGAATGTGCATAAGTTAGCTGTGGTAGGCACTGAGACACCAACATTCTTTATTCAGCAAGAGACCAGTCTGGGTGGATGAAACACTTTCTGGGCATGAAAATCTGATTTCAATTGCTGGTCGAAGCCACCTACTTATTTTAGCAGCACACTTTAACTGGTGCTTTTGGACTCTAGGTGCTATACAACTTTTGGCAACCTGAAAGTGAATTAACCCAAACTGTGCACTTCGTTTAAATTTAAAGATGGAGTATGATTCTCATGGTAACTTCAATATCTTCTGAGTCAATTCCTCCTGCAGGATTGTCTTCACCATCATCTTTCTCTGCTTTATCAAACGCATCCCTTTCATGCTCCAGGCCAGGCAGATACCACACTCTACTGCCTCATCTTTTGACAGAATGACCCTTTCTTTGTATCAAAGCTGGTATACTAAGTTCAGAAAAGTCTCAGGTTCTCTGCAGTTTCTTGGGCCTGAAATAGTCATTCATAAGGGCTTTCTGTTGTTGTTCCTGCTTCGGTTTATATTGCTCACTTTACAGCTTGGTGCGGCACGTTATCAAATGTTCCTTTTGTAAGTGCCTAAACTCCCCAGGTTGGTAGGTGCCCAATATGCTACTGGAGATCAGTGGAGAAATAGCTCCAGAGAGAATGAAGAGACAGAGCCAAAGCAAAACCACCACCCAGTTGTGGATGGGACTGGTGATAGAAGCAAGGTCCAATGCTGTAAAGAGCAATATTGCATAGGAACCTGGAATGTTAGGTCCATGAATCAAGGCAAATTGGAAGGGGTTAAACAGGAGATGGCAAGAGTGAACATTCTAGGAATCTGTGAACTAAAATGGACTGGAATGGGTGAATTTAACTCAGATGACCACTATATTTACTACTGTGGGCAGGAATCCCTTAGAAGAAATGGAGTAGCCATCATGGTCAACAAAAGAGTCCAAAATGTAGTACTTGGATGTGATCTCAAAAATGATGGAATGTTCTCTGTTCATTTCCAAGGCAAGCTATTCAATATCAGGGTAATCCAAGCCTATGCCCCAACCAGTAATGCAGAAAAAGCCGAAGTTGAACGGTTCTACTAAGACCTACAAGACCTTTTAGAACTAACGCCCAAAAAAGATGTCCTTTTCATTATAGGGGACTGGAATGCAAAAGTACGAAGTCAAGAAACACCTGGAGTAACAGGCAAATTTGGCTTTGGAGTACTGAATGAAGAAGGGCAATAGCTAATAGAGTTTTGCCAAGAGAACACACTGGTCATAGCAAACACCCTCTTCCAACAACACAAGAGAATACTCTACACATGGACATCACCAGATGGCCAACACTGAAATCAGCTTGATTATATTATTCGCAGCCAAAGATGGAGAAGCTCTATACAGTTAGAAAAAACAAGACCGGGAGCTGACTGTGGCTCAGATCATGAATTCCTTATTGCCAAATTCAGACTTAAACTGAAGAGAGTAGGGATAACCACTAGACCATTCAGGTATGACCTAAATCAAATCCCTTATGACTATACAGTGGAAGTGAGAAATAGATTTAACGGACTAGATCTGATAGACAGAGAGCCTGATGAACTATGGACGGAGGTTTGTGACATTGTACAGGAGACGGGGATCAAGCCCATCCCCATGGAAAAGAAATGCAAAAAGGCAAAATGGTTGTCTGAGAAGGCCTTACAAACAGCTGTGAAAAGAAGAGGAGCAAAAAGCAAAGGAGAAAAGGATAGATATTCCCATTTGAATGCAGAGTTCCAAATAATAGCCAGGAGAGATAAGAAAGCCTTCCTCAGTGATCAATGCAAAGAAACAGAGGAAAACAACAGAATGGGAAAGACTAGAGATCTCTTCAAGAAAATTAGAGATACCAAGGGAACATTTCATGCAAAAATGGGCTTAATCAAAGACAGAAAAGGTATGGACCTAACAGAAGCAGAAGATATTAAGAAGAGGTGGCAAGAAGGCACAGAAGAACTGTACAATAAAGATCTTCATGACCCAGATAATCACAATGGTATGATCACTCACCTAGAGTCAGACATCCTGGAATGTGAAGTCAAGTGGGCCTTAGGAAGCATCACTACGAACAAAGCTAGTGGATGTGATGGAATTCCAGTTGAGCTATTTCAAGTCCTGAAGGATGATGCTGTGAAAGTGCTGCACTCAATATGCCAGCAAATTTGGAAAACTCAGCAGTGGCCACAGGACTGGAAAAAGTCCATTTTCATTCCAATCCCTAAGAAAGGCAATGCCAAAGAATGCTCAAACTACCACACAATTGCACTCATCTCACACACTAGCAAAGTAATGCTCAAAATTCTCCAAGCCAGTCTTCAGCAATATGTGAACTGAGAAATTCCAGATCTTCAAGCTGGATTTAGAAAAGGCAGAGGAACCAGTGATCAAATTGCCAATATCCACTGGATCATTAAAAAAGCAAGAGAGTTCCAGAAAAACATCTATTTCTGCTTTATTGACTATGCCAAAGCCTTCGACTGTAGATCACAATAAACTGTGGAAAATTCTGAAAGAGATGGGAATACCAGACCACCTGACCTGCCTCTTGAGAAACCTGTATGTAGGTCAGGAAGCAAGTTAGAACTGGACATGGACCAACAGACTGGTTCCAAATAGGAAAAGGAGTACATCAAGGCTGTATATTGTCACCCTGCTTATTTAACTTATATGCAGAGTACATCATGAGAAACACTGGGCTGGATCAAGCACAAGCTGGAATCGAGATTTCTGGGAGAAATATCAATAACCTCAGATATGCAGATGACACCACCCTTATGGCAGAAAGTGAAGAGGAACTAAAAAGCCTCTTGATAAAAGTGAAAGAGGAGACTGAAAAGTTTAGCTTAAAGCTCAACATTCAGAAAACTAAGATCATGGCATCTGGTCCCATCACCTCATGGGAAATAGATAGGGAGACAATGGAAACAGTGTCAGACCTTTTTTTGGCTCCAAAATCACTGCAGATGGTGACTGCAGCCATGAAATTAAAAGACGCTTACTCCTTGGAAGGACAGTTATGACCAACCTAGATAGCATATTGAAAAGCAGAGACATTACTTTGCCAACAAAGGTCCATCTGGTCAAGGATATGGTTTTTCCTGTGGTCATGTATGGATGTGACAGTTGGACTGTGAAGAAAGCTGAGGGCCGAAAAGTTGATGCTTTTGAACTGTGGTGTTGGAGAAGACTCTTGAGAGTCCCTTGGACTGCAAGGAGATCCAACCAGTCCATCCTGAAGGAGATCAGTCCTGGGTGTTCATTGGAAGGACTGATGCTGAAGCTGAAACTCCAATACTTTGGCCACCTCATGCAAAGAGTTGACTCATTGGAAAAGACCCTGATGCTGGGAGGGATTGGGGGCAGGAGAAGAAGGGGATGATGGAGGATGAAATGGCTGGATGGCATCACCGACTTCATGGGCAAGAGTTTGAGTAAACTCCGGGAGTTTGTGATGGACAGGGAGGCCTGGCGTGCTGCGATTCATGAGGTCGCAAAGAGTTGGACACGACTGAGCGACTGAAGTGAACTGAACTGTGACTGCACTAGCAGAGGAGATTTGGAGGGAGTGGGGATTGCATCGAGGCAGAAGGAAATGCCAATCACTTTTGATTTTTGTGCACCCATGCTGAGTAACTCAGTTGTGTCCGACTCTTTGAGGCCCCATGGACTGTAGCCCGCCAAGCTCCTCTGTCCATGGAATTTTCCAGACAAGAATACTGGAGCAGGTTGCTATTTCTTACGTCAAGGGATCTTCCACACCCAGGGATTAAACCTGCATCTCCTGCATCTCCTGCGCTGGCAGAGGATTCTTTACCTCAGCACCACTTGGGAAGCCCCTTAGATTTTTGTAGGTAGAGGATAACTTCTTGACTAAACTGTAGTTCAAGATCTAAGCTCCAGTTCAAGATGTATTTACATTGTTAAAGCAAATGGAATAAAAACCTAACAAGAATTTAGGAGTATGGTACAGATAATATCTTAGCCTGTACAGAAACCAAGTTCAGACTAAATAGCCCATTAATAACCTATGCTCACTATGGAGTCAGTCCCACATGCAAAATATCTACTTCGCATTGGCAACTAAATGGTCAATGGGAAAGCAACCACTAAAACAATAAGAAAAACTGGTGACTGCCAACTCGGGTGAATTAGACTGTTGTGAGAATGGTAACTTTTAGTAGGAGCTGTACTAAAGGGGCAGAAGTAGATGAGCAGTTTAAACATACACGGTTTCCTTTAAGTTGATACCAAGATGACCACATGGAAATGATCAGGCTACTGGAGAATTTCAGCTCTATTCTTTAAATGCTGGATGCTCTCAAATTTGGTTAAATGGACAAAGAATAAAACCAACAACCTAGTAGTTGGTCTGTTTGCAATTAAGAAGATGGGGTAACATTCATCCACATGTTCTTCTTTATATGCCTTGAATGCACCTGTCAGTTTTACTTCTGAGCTGTCACAATCCTAATGTTATCTGCTTGTTGGATCTGATGGTCAAGGAAGCCTTGTAACAAGAAGGAGACAGCAGAATTGTCTGATCATTCTGGGCTCTTGAAGAAAACCTCTCATTGTCCATTTCTTGATGCCATTAAGTCAATGTATCTTGCTCACTCTGACTCTATCTGTCCACTCCAAGCTCGGAGAAACTCCTCTTGCTGAGGTATCTTCTATATAATATTCTTGATCTGTATTGGCATTGAATTAGGTTTTTGGATTACACAGAAATCAGAAATCTGAAGACATTATGCAGCCTGGTGTAATAAGAAATAAATGATATTCAACAACAACAACAAAAAAATGGATGAAAGAAGATGATGACAATCTCAAGGGAAAGCAAAATGTGGATTTAATGAAATCAAAAAGAAATATGACTATATTGAGTGGGACTGAAACAACAGCCTCTAGTCATTATGTTTCTCTTTGCCTTAAAAGTTCTAATACATGTGTTTCCCAGAAATTGCTGATATTTGGTGCAAAGGCTGAGCCTTTTTCATTTGAATCAAGAGCTAACTGGCAACCCATTAATGGTATCAAGAGTTGTCATGACTTTCATATAGACCTCAAAGATTATGACAGCTGTCACAAATTATGACAGCTGGCAGGCATTTGGGGTTCATGAATTTGGATTCCTTATGTTACAATCACTTCTCTAGGGTGGATACGATTCTTGCCCAGCTATTTGGTAAGGGAAGTAGATTTCACAAACAGAAATTTCAACATCCAAACTAGTGCTTTCATGAGGACATTTTCCAACGCTCGTTTCTAAAAATCACTTACACATATGCAGAGGGTGGGGGGAGAAAATGAGTCAGAGCCTCATTGGAAAGAACAGAACTCTAGAGGAAAATTGAATAATATGTTGTAACGACCAAGCCCCAGTAAAGTGCATTGTGCCTTACCCTTGATGTCTGGACTGACTAATCCCAGGATGAGACATGCAATGATACCTCTCATTTAAACAACTTCTGGAAACACTGGTATCTCTAGCAAGTGCTCTAAGCATGCTTTAGTCTGCGTGGTACCCCATTTCCTATCCCTGCATTATAGTGTGAGGTCACATATACCTATTTTTCTTCATAATATGTGAACTTGTTTGGATAAAGGAAAACACATCAACCCCTTTAAAATGTAGGAGAGAGAAGAACAAATTCAGTCTTACTCTACACAATTTCTTTACCAAGACAGAAAACACAAGCAGCATCTCAGAGACCCATGCAAGCTAGTGCTTCCATGAAGACATTTTCTGACCTTCTTTTTAAAAAATCCCTTACACACATGGGGGAAAAGAAAAAAAAGTAAATAAGCACCTCATTGGAAAGAACAGAACACTAAAGGAAAACTGAAAAATATGTTGTGATGACCAACCTGAAAGGAAAGAATGTAGGTTTTCCAACCATTCTTTTCCAAAACCCTTCCCCACCCCACCTTATCATATAAAAACCAATTCAGCTCATCGCAGGTCTCCAAAGTGTGTTCGAAATGTATTTACTATATCCATCTTCATCACTGCTCCCACAGTCCAGAAGACGTCATCCCTCTCTGAGATCACCGTTTCAGTTCAGTTCAGTTCAGTTCAGTCACCGTACGACTCTGCAGCCCCACGGACTGCAGCACGCCAGGCTTCCCTGTCCATCACCAGCTCCCGGAGTTGACTCAAACTCATGTCCATCGTGTGGGTGATGCCATGCAACCATCTTATCCTCTGTCGTCCTGTTCTCCTCCCGCCTTCAATCTTTTCCAGCATCAAGGTCTTTTCCAGTGAGTTGGTTCTTCACATCAGGGGGCCAAACTATTGGAGTTTCAGCTTCAGCATCAGTCCTTCCAATGAATATTCAGGACTGATTTCTTTTAAGATGGACTGCTTGGATCTCCTTGCAGTCCAAGGTACTCTCAAGAGACTTCTCCCACACCACAGTTCAAAAAGCATCAATTCTTTGGCACTCAGCTTTCTTTATAGTCCAACTCTTACATCCATATATGACTACTGGAAAAACAATTGCTTTGACTAGATGGACCTTTGTTGGTAAAGTAATGTCTCTGCTCTTTAATATGCTTTCTAGGTTTGTCATAGCTTTTTCCTTCCAAGGAGCAAGAATTTTTTAATTTCATGGCTGCAGTCACCATCTACAGTGATTTTGGAGCCCCCCAAAATGAAGTCTATTAGAAAGTCTAGAAAAAGACCCAGTTTCCCCCTCAGTCAGTCTCTCCCATCAGGAAGCTTCCATAAGCCTCTTATCCTTATCCATCAGAGGGCAGACAGAATGAAAACCACAGTTACAGGAAAGTAACCACACTGATCACATGGATCACAGCCTTGTCTAATTCAGTGAAACTACGAGCCATGCCGTGTAGGGCCACCCAAGACAGACAGGTCATGGCGGGGAGTTCTGACAAAACATGGTCCACTGGAGAAGGGAATGGCAAACCACTTCAGTATTCTTGCCTTGAGAACCCCATGAACAGTATGAAAAGGCAAAAAAATATGACACTGAAAGATGAACTTCTCAGGTGGGTAGGTACCTAATACACTACTGGAGAAGAGTGGAGAAATAACTCCAGAAGGAATGAAGAGACAGAGCCAAAGCAAAAACAACACCCAGCTGTGGATGTGACTAGGGATGGAAGTAAAGCCCGATGCTGTAAAGAGCAATATTGCATAGGAACCTGGAATGTTAGGTCCATGAATCAAGGCAAATTGGAAGTGGTCAAACAGGAGACGGCAAGAGTGAATGTTGACATTTTAGGAATCAGTGAACTGAAATAGATTGGAATGGGTGAATTTAACTCAGATGACCAGTGTATCTACTACTGTGGGCAGGAATCCCTTAGAAGAAATGGAGTAGCCCTCATAGTCAACAAAAGAGTCCAAAATGCAGTACTTGGTGCAATCTCAAAAACAGCAGAATGATCTCTCTTCATTTCCAAGGCAAACAATTCAATATCACAGTAATCCAAGTCTATGCCCCAACCAGTAATGCTGAAGAAGCTGAAGCTGAATGGTTCTATGAAGACCTACAAGACCTTCTAGAACTAACATCCTAAAAAGATGTCCTCTTCGTTATAGGGGACTGAAATGCAAAAGTAGGAAATCAAGAGCTACCTGGAGTAACAGGCAAAATTGGCCTTGGAGTACAAACAAAGCAGGTCAAAGGCTAACAGAATTTTGCCAAGAGAACTCACTGCTCATAGCAAACACCCTCTTCCAACAACACAAGAGAAGACTCTACACATGGACATCATCAGGTGGTCAACACTGAAATCAAGCTGAATATCTTCTTTGCAGCCAAAGATAGAGAAGCTCTATACAGTCAGCAAACATAAGACTGAGAGCTAACTGTGACTCAGATCATGAACTTCTTATTGCATAATTCAGACTTAAACTGAAGAAGGTAGGGGAAACCACTAGACCATTTAGGTATGACCTAAATCAAATCCCTTGTGATTATATAGTGGAGGCGACAAATAGATTCAAGGGATTAGATCTGATAGACAGAGAGCCTGAAGAATTATGGATAGAGGTTCATGACATTGTAAAGGAGGCAGTGATCAAGACCATCCCCAAGGAAAAGAAATGCAAAAAGGTAAATGGTTGTCTGAGGAGGCCTTACAAATAGCTGAGAAAAGAAGAGAAGTTAAAGGCAAAGGAGAAAAGGAAAGATATGCCCATTTGAATGCAGAGTTCCAAAGAATAGCAAGGAGAGAAAAGAAAGTCTTCCTCAGTGATCAGTGAAAAGAAATAGAGGAAAACAATAGAATGGGAAAAACTAGAGATCTCTTCAAGAAAATTAGAGGTACCAAGGAAACATTTCACGCAAAAATGGCTCAATAAAGGACAGAAATGATATGGACCTAACAGAAGCAGAAGATATTAAGAAGAGGTGGCAAGAATACACAGAAGAACTATACAAGAAAGATGTTCTTGACCCAGATAACCACGATGGTGTGATCACTCACCCATACTAGACATCCTGGAATGCAAAGTCAAGAGGACTTTAGGAAGCATCACAATGAACCAAGCTAGTGGAGATCACTTAGTTTCCTAACTGATCTTCTGCACTTCCTTTCATCTCCTCACCATAAGTTTTTAACCAAACAGTCAGATTCCTTTCTTTTAAACACAAACTGAATTTTCCAAAGGTTTCTCAACATAGTCAGAATAAAATTTAAACCTCTTAAACTAATTGGAAGATGAGGTTGCAATACTTTGAAGCTGGAAGTAGAAGTAATCAAAACAGAGGATATATTATGTATCTCTTTTGTTTTTAGGGTGTATCTTGGATAAAAGGAAGTTTGTTAATTCAGAGACCAGACCCTATCTTATATGAAATATTGTCTAGAGTCATAAAATACCCATATTTATTTCTCCTTTTGTTATTCCATGGTCTTTATTCAATGCTTGTTTAAGCACTGTAGATTCAGCTCTAAGATATAAATGGAAAGACCATTTCTTTACACTTGATTTTGGAAGACTCAAAGTTAATCACTCATGAGTTCAGCATAATGAGATGATCGGTAATTTACAAGAAACTCAACCTCAAAAAACCTGTTTATCCAAGAGAATAAGAGCTATACACTCTAACCACTGTTACTGATTTTAGTGCAAATACGAGCAACTTAGTAAACAGCTAACTAAAGAAGAAAGTGTTTTGTCGAGTCAATACTGAAATTACTGACAATTTGAAAGCATGCGAACAACATCAGTTAGAAAGCCAGAGCAAATGAGAATAATCAAAGGTCTTTGTGGACCTACTGAGCGCAGAGGCAAGTCTAATGAACTTTACCTCAGTGGATATTCCCTACCAGTTAAGATGTGAGACCTTAGGGGACCTCAAAAAAAAAAAAAAAAAAAAACAGTTCAGGCCGTTTTCCCCTTCCTCCTGTCAAGTGACTAGAAAATATGAGACTGAATGTTCCCAGGTAAGTTACTGAAAACCCTCGTATCTGTGGTTGTTTTCAGTTCCCTAAGGTCAATCCATGGGAAAGTAGGCAGTCATCTTAGGGATCCTTATCGTTCTCACTCCTTATCTGTTCTCTTGCATGGGAATAACCAGTAGCTTTTGGAAACCACACTCCTCCAGAGATTACGATTCAAAACTCCCTGGACCGTTGGAAGTGCCCTCCCACCTGAGAGCCGCAACCTGGCAGAAATGGAAGGGTGGGATATTGCACCCATTTTAGCCTGTAGAGCGGCTGCTGGGTCTTGAAATCCTACAGCCTCTGCTGCCCCCTGGTGGTAACTGCTAAACTTTCCTTACCCCTCTCCAGAGCCATAGTTCTCCAATAAAATTTAGAACTATTTATTGAGAACTGGGTCAAAAGTACTGTACAAAGGGTTTTGGCAAATTGCCATCAGATATGTTTCTTCATTCACATTTTAGCATTCAATAAAAATAGTTATTCCCTTTGAAAGATGACTACAAATACCTAACCATGAAAACTTTGATTACAAATACAGAGAGAAAGCAAAACTAACCTGTGCTAACCTATTTTATCAATATAAACACAGTTAAAAGTAAAATTAATCATTTCATTTTCCTATAATAGTATTTCCCTCTTTTTAAATCACATGCTATTTAATTCCTTATGTGATTTAAGTAAAAATTTGTTTTGATGCTTCTAACCAATCAAAAGTAAAGGTATTAGCGTCTGTAACCAAATTAGGAAGAATGAAATCTGAGACCTTTTTCTGTTATCTAATCTTTTCATCAATTATTTCTTGTTGTTCATCAAAATATTCACAAAAAATGAATTATAAATGAATTGCAAAGTTTTTTTTTCTTTTTTCTTTTAACCCAAACATCCCAGAAAAATGTTTCTAAATTGCTAGTCTCTGCTTCTGAAATTTGAACGCCATGGCATAGCTTTCAATCTATCTAGTATTTCTTTCCCTTTGACTGGGAGTCTGCTACAGAATCATTTTTGTTGTTGTATGTTTCATTTAAAGAAACATTTACTAATAAGATCATTTTCACTGTGTGGGCAGACATCTGTTCCCAATTTAATTTCTGGAAGCCAGGCAGAATTCCAAGCAACTCACAATTACTTGAGAGTTTTCCATCTTTGTTTCCACTGGTAGAAACAGCCTTCTTAAAAGTTCAACTCTTTCAAATAAATTAATAATATCTCGAGTTTATGTTCATGTCTAAGCTAATGTTCCCAAACTGAGATAATTTCTAGTCAGAGAAAATTTCCCAAAACTGTTTTGTAGGACAAGTTATATCTGTACATTATTTTTTGTGTGGTTGCATATCATTATAAACATAGAAACCACATCTTAATGTATCTAAATCTGTCTTCCTTTGATGCTGGTAAATTGAATAGGCACTCAGGACCATATGGGTGTTTTTTCACTATAATAAACTATAGTGAAATCTGGGAAGTTGTGATGTATAACCTAGGGCACTTCTGACACATGAATGTCTCTAGGATGCTGGAAAATTAATTTTATTACCTCTCTCTAAAGTTCTAAAAGTTTTAGAGAATTTTAGAACTATCTGACATACTTCTTAGGAGCCTTAGGACCTGAGACTGATAAGAATTTAAATGTCCAGAGCTTGTACAACATATAGAAACACTAAGAATAAATTACTTAGAGTTGGAAGCAAATAAATAAGACTAGAATTGGCTCATATATATTTTTTTAAATATGCTTTTTTTAAAAAGCAGCAGAGTTTCTGGACATTTTTGAGGTCAGTAGAAGTTAGGATCAATTTCTCCTCGGCACCAAGTGGATTAACTCTTATTTTCTATTTTCTGAGTTTCGATTTAGATGTGTTTTCAAGACTGAATTTTCTTTAATAAGTAACCCTTAGAGCTCCTCTGCCTGGAATATTCTACCCTCTAACAGCCACCCCCCACCCCCACCCCCACCCCCGCCCCGTATGCCTGGGGATTTCCTGGTAGCTCAGCTGGTAAAGAATCTGCCTACAGTGCAGGAGACCCTGGGTTGATTCCTAGGTGAGGAAGATCCCCTGGAAAAGAGAATGGCTACCCACTCCAGTATTCTTGTTGGGAGAATTCCATGGACAGAGAGGAGCCTGGCTCCAGTCCATAGGGTCATGAAGAGCCAGACACGACTGAGCGACTTTTTCCATCACTCCAATTGGACTAATGAACAACCTGGAAACACATCTTTTCAATTTTTTAAATCTTCAGTTCTAGGAAATGTTCCTGACTTATCACCAAAGGTAAACAAGTGTTGGTTGAATGGATACAGAGGGTACACCATAGAAATAGAGTTAATTTCCTCTACACGTAGAATTAAGGATTATTTCTATGAAGTTGGAGCATTGTTACAATAAGGAAACATGCTTCTTATTTGTTTTTACAGCTTTAATTCTGGGAATAATTTTGTTTATGCAAATAGTTGCCTCTATTGTCAAATTCTAGCTGAAACAATTTTCCTTATCTATGGTGGATACAAAGAGTCGGACAGGACTGAGTGACTGAACTGAACTGTGGATGCACAAAATATAACTTCTGTTAGCAAAGTCAATTAAATAGAGTTGAACCCTTTAGTTTCCTTTTTTTTCCTTTTAAATTTGAAACATCTTTAACCACAACTAATAGTTTCTAATCTAATCCTCAGATCTCATCTCCTTAAATGTGTTTATTTACAGTAATGGTGCTAACATTTATTAATTAAAGAGTAAGGGAAAAGACCAGCTAGGATAAATGAGTTCATTGCTATCTCATCCATAACAAATTTTGCCTTACTGTACTAATTCTTTATTAAATTAAAAGGTCCTCAATATCAACTCTTATAAATTTTGATTGATGGCTATTCTGTAATAATAACCAAAATTCCTGCAAGACAGAGCACTGGAATCTGACATCCAAGTCCTGTTTGTCTGCCTAGAGGCTCACATTTATCAGCCAGAGTAAGTACATAGAGTAAATTAAAATAAACTCCACTACAGCACAGATTTTAAAATCTGACTAGTCTGTACACATCCTGATTCTCAACTTCCTTCTCACTTCTGGAAATCCAGGAGACCTAAACCAAAATCAGATGAAGAAAACGCAAGGCGGGGAGAATACATAGAATTTTTGTCAGAGGGCCATTCCGCTCTTATGAGTAGAAAAACATGCATTGTCTGTGACAGTGGTGATTACATGGAACCACCACTTCACATGCTGGTAGATCTCAGATTGACACTTCATTTCAAACTCTTGTAGCTAATCCAGGTGGGACTGGTCATTGACTGTGTTTCAGGAGGTGAATCAGATTCTCTCTTCGGAATCTGGGGGATTGAAATCTAAAAACACAGGGACTGAGTTTCCCTTTACGAGTTTTTTAGTTGGTTTTTTAATTTCTGGCTGTATTAGGTCTTCGTTGCTGCGCAAGGGCTTTCTGTATTTGTGGTGATTGCAGCGGCGTCTCTTGTTGCACAGGCTGGGCTTTAGGGCCCGTGAGTTTCAGTAGCTGTGGCCCAAGGCCTTCGCTGCCTCATGGCACGTGGGATCCTCCCTACCAGGGGTCGAACCCATGCCCCTTGCATTGGCAGGTGGATTTTTAATCACTGGACTGCCAGGAGAGAAAGTCCATTTTCCTGTAGGTGGGTATTTGGATTGTTTTCATTTTTCTCTCTTTATGAAGAGGGTGAGTGTATCAGTTTGGTTGGACTGCCATAACAAAATACTTCAGACTGGGTGGCTAAAATCACAGAAGCTTATTTTCTCACAGTTCTGGAGGCTGTAAGTCCAAGATCAAGGTGTTGTCAGATTTGGTCTCTCCTGAGGCCTCTCCCCTTGCAGACGGCCACCTTCCCACCGTGTCCACTCTTGGCCCCTTCTCCGTGTGCATGCATCCCCTGCGCCTTCCCTGTGTCCTAACCTCTTCATATAAGGACAAGACATTGGATCAGGACCCACCCGGTTAGTTTCTTTTAGCTTGTGCTAAAAGTCCTGTCTGACTCTTTGCAACCCCACGGATTGTAGCCTGCCAGACTCTTCTGCCCATTGTATTTTCCAGGCAGGAATCCTGGAGTGGGTTGCCATTACCTTTTAAAGGCCCTGACTCCATATAAAGCTACATTCTGAGGTATTGGAGGTTAGGAATTCAGCAGGAATTGTGGGGAGGGGACACAATTTAGTCCATAATAGGAAGTATAGACATTTGTGTTTGTGCCTTAGATATTTTGGGGTATTTTGAATGTTTTGTACTTGTCTGCTTTCGCATGTGAGAAATATTTTGGATGAAGATCCGGAGTGAATTGCTGGGTTGTAAGATACTCCCTTGTTTCTCATCCTTATCAGTACCTGAAATTGTCACAACTTTCAGCATTTCCCAAGCAATACACATTCCTATGTACTCTGGAAACTAATGTAAGTAATCAGTACATATGTTGCTAATATCATCTTCCAACTGGCTGCTTATGTTTCACTTCCACTATGCCTTAACAAGAGCATGTTATTTTGAATGAAAAGCAATTTATCAAGAGTTGCCTTTATTTTATTTTATTCTCTTAAAAAGAATAAAATAGTCTTTATTTCATTTATTTAATTCTTTTATTATGTTATTGTTATTGGAGTCTTAGTTCAAAACTTCTTCCCTGCTTCAAAACCTTGAAGTCAAGTATTAGTCGCTCAATTGTATCCAACTCTTTGCAGCACCATGAACCCACCAGGTTCCTCTGTCCATGGGATTCTCCAGGCAAGAATACTGAAGTGAGTTGCCATGCCCTTCTCCAGGGGATCTTCCCAACCCAGGGATCCAACGCCAGTCTCCTGCATTACGGGCAGACTCTTAACCATCTGAGACACCATAGAAGCCCCGAATCTTAAAATATCCGCCTAAATCTTTTCTCCAAATGCTCTAAAGTTTTGTCTTTCACATTTAAGTCTTTAAACCATCTGGAATTTATTTTAGTACAATATACGAGGTAGGAACCCAATCTTGCCTTTTTCCTAGAGGGATAAACAAATGTCTTGGCTCCATTTAATGTTTAGTCTATTCTTTTTCCAGTGGTTTACAGGACCATGTGTCATATGTAATTTCTGTATATTCAGGGACCATTTCTGGTCTCTCTATTAGGTTCAGTTCGACAGCATGTCTCTTTCTGGGGCAATACATTAGCTCTGTACTGAATCTTGGAACATTCCAGGGGATATTCACCCAGTATTCTTCTTCAGGAAACTCCTGACTGTTATTCAGCATTTTCTATTCCAAAAAAATACTAGAATCTGCTTGTCGATTTTTAAAAATAAAATCTGTTGGGATTTTGATTGCAATTTCTCTGAACCAGTAAAATTAATCTGTGGAGAACAAACATAATATTGGATTTTCCTTTTATCTGTTAAATTGTCTTTAATAGTAAATAGTTATTGGGCTTTTGGCATTAAAAAAAAATACCTACATAAATAAGCAAGTTGTGTTTCTTTTACATTTTTAAAAAAGATTTATTTTTCATTACTTTACATTTGATATTAACATAGCTATGCATTTTGAAATGTGTTCATTTTATATTTTCCTGACATTTATGTATGTATTTTTTCAACTGTTTTCAACTTTTTATGGTCTTCTGTTTAATATAGCGATGTACTGTGTGCTAAGTCACTTTAGTCATGTTTGACTCTCTGTCAGCCCATGGACTATAGACAACCAGGCTCCTCTGTCCACGGGATTCTCCAGGCCAGAATACTGGAGTGGGTTGCCATTTCCTTTTTTTAGCCAAGTTGGCAATGTCTATCTAACAAACACATTTATTCTTCTTCTATTTATCCTGATTGCTGATATCACAGAAATAATTTCTACCATATTTCACTGTGCTTTCTGATTGATCTATTTTTGTATGCTTCTTGCATCTTATTTTTATTTTCTGTGACTTTTTTTGTTTGCTGTTTCGGCCTTTATTGTTCTATACAATTCATAATTTACATAACCATTTCCAGTTTTTTAACTGATTACTTTTACAATTTTGCCATGGGCATAAAGTTTTAAATCAGTTTCCTTACTCTTCTTGGAAAATTCAAAGAATGTAACTATGATCATGTCTCTTCTGGTGATCATTTCATCCTCTAATTTTGCTTTTCTTTTCAAAATTGACACCTGATTATTATCGTTATGAGGACAACTTTTGTTTGACTGTGATTATATATGTGCATGTTTGTATGTGCTCAGTGTTCAGTCGTGTCCGACTCTGCGACCTAGTCGACTGCAGTTCACCAGGCTTCTCTGTCCATGGAATTTTTCAAGAAGGAATACTGGAGCAGGTTACCATTTTCTACTCCAGGGGATCTTCTCAACTCAGGGATCAAACCTACATCTCTTGTGTCTCCAGCATTGGCAGGCAGGTTCTTTACCACTGAGCCAGCCACATGTTTGTATAATCTTTTCTCAATCTGAATAGTAACTGACCAGTGTGAGTATTAAGATATAACATAAGCAATCGGGTGTGACCACCATGGTTAGGTCATCAGTTCAGTTCAGTTGCTCAACTCTCTGCAACCCCATGGACTGCAGCATGCCAGGCCTCTCTGTTCATCACCAACTCCCAGAGTTTACCCAAACGCATGTCCATTGAGTCTGTGATGCCATCCAACCATCTCATCCTCTGTCATCCCCTTCTCCTCCTGCCCTCAATCTTTCCCAGCATCAGGGTCTTTTCAAATGAGTTAACTCTTCACAGCAGGTGGCCAAAGTACTGGAGTTTCAGCTTCAGCATCAGTCCTTCCAGTGAACACACAGGACTGATCTCCTTTAGGATGGACTGGTTGGATCTCCTTGCAGTCCAAGGGACTCTAAAGAGTCTTCTCCAACACCACAGTTCAAAAGCATCAATTCTTTGGCACTCAGCTTTCTTTATAGTCCAAATCTCACATCCATACATGACTACTGGAAAAGCCATAGCCTTGACTAGACGGACCTTTGTAGGCAAAGTAATGTCTCTGCTTTTTAATATGCTATCTAGGTTGGTCATAACTTTGCTTCCAAGGAGTGTCTTTTAATTTCAAGGCTGCAATCACCATCTGCAGTGATTTTGTAGCTAAAAAAAATAAAGTCTGTCACTGTTTCCACTGTTTCCCCATCTATTTGCCAGGAAGTGATGGGACTGGAGGCCATGATTTTAGTTTTCTGAATATTGAGCTTTAAGCCAACCCTTCACTCTCCTCTTTCACTTTCATCAAGAGGCTCTTTAGTTCTTCTTCACTGGCTTGGAGAATTTTGAGTATTACTTTGCTAGCATGTGAGATGAATGCAATTGTGCAGTAGTTTGAGCATTCTTTGGCATTGCTTTTCTTTGGAATTGGAATGAAAACTGACCTTTTCCAGTCCTGTGGCCACTGCTGAGTTTTCCAAATTTGCTGGTATATTGAGTGCAGCACTTTCACAGCATCATTTTTCAGGATTTGAAATAGCTCAACTGGAATTCCATCACCTCCACTAGTTTTGTTAGTAGTGATACTTCCTAAGGTCCACTTGACTTCACATTCCAGGATGTCTGGCTCTAAGTTAGGTCATAATGACATCTTAATTTTCGCCTTGATGTCTTGAACCATTTGTTCTGAGAGAATCTGGCTTCCATGTTGTCAGGACATCCAAGAATTATTAAAGAATTTTGGTATAAGTACCAACTTGATGAGCTTCCAGGTGGTGCTAGAGGTAAAGAATCTGCCTGCCAATGCAGGAAACACAAGCAACTTGAGTTCAATCCCTAGGTCAGGAAGATATCCTGGAACAGGAAATGGAATCCCGCTCAAGTAGTCTTGCCTGCAAAATTCCATGGACAGAAGCGCCTGTCGGACTACAGTCCACGGGGTCACAGATAATCAGACATGACTGAGCAACTAAACAGACACACACACCAACTTTAAAGGTATGGGAGTGAGCCAACTTGGATGTGTATCCTCTAGCTATAATTATTTCTTCATATGACTGCTACCCCAGCTGGCATATGATGGCGTCCTTAGAGCAGATCCCAGACAAGAATTACCTATCCAAGTCACTTCCAAATTCTTGATTCACAGAAGCTGTGAAAGACACAGGTTATTGATTTAAGCCACTAAGTTTGGAGCTTATTTGTTGCTCAGCATTAGGTAACTAAAGTGTTATACTTACCGATTTCAATTATTTTTTTTTTCATTTTCCTTGTAAGATTAGTTTTCTTCTTCTTGAAGGAGAAGAAGAAAAAAAAATATTTCTTTTATTAGTTAAATAGTGGTCAATGAACTTAGACTTTCTGTATCTGAAAATGTATTTGCTTCAATTCCTCCTCTTTTTCTTTTAAGACAAGTTGCTGAATATTCAATTCTAGTTAAAAGTTATTTTCTGTAAGCACTTCAAAAATTTTATTCTGCTATCATCTGGCTTTCAATTTTTTAAGAAGCCTGGTGACAGAGTGTTGTTCTTTGTAAGTAATTTGTTCTTTCTCTCTGGCTTCTTTTCCCCTCAGGCTTTCTACAGATTTACTGAGTCTATATTTCTTTTTAAGTTATCCTGCCTTGAGTCAGTGGTGCTGTCTGTACCTCTGAGTCTGTACCTTTCATCAGCTCTGACAAGTTATCAGCTCCCTTCTTCATTCTAATTTTTCTTCTGGGACAGTGATATGTTACATGGTTAGATTTTCCCCTTCAATTATCGTGTGTTAATACTTTCCATATTTTCCATGTTAATACGTTTGCTTTTCTAGGTTGCAACTTGGTAATTTCCCTCCCTCTATACTCCAGTTTACTAGTTTTCCCCTCAGTTATGTTTGTGTGTTGTTGGATTCATCCATTAGGTTTTTTATTTCCATTATTAGTTCCTTATAGAAATTCTGTTAGGTTTGTTTCACATATGTTTGTTATTTTGGTTTCAGAGACGAAGTTGCCCCTGTTCTCTATTTTCAGGAAGAGTCAAATTGGCATTTACTCCTTTCATGTTTGTTATGTCACTAATGGAGTCATCTGGACTAGCGAGCAGCTTTATTTGGGGGAAAATTTAAAATTTTTAAAGATTTATGATTATAAAGCTTTTCTATCTTTATCTACATTTTGGTAAAGTTAGGTCATATTAAAAATGTTCGTTTTATTGTATACATTGGATGATTTCTTCCACCAAATTCTTATTATACTTTTCCAACCTATTTAATGTTTTCTTTTAAATTTCTGATATTATTTTTGCCTTCTGTTTTTCCATTCTTGGTCAGTCTCACCAAATTTGTATCCATTTTATTAATCTTTTATATTCCTTTATTTATTGCCTTATAATACTTCTTGTAGTCTACGTTCATTGAGTTTAATTTACTGTTCTCCTAAATTATTAAGATGGATACTTAGATGATTGATTTTCAATTTTGCATCTTTTTTAATATATGAATATTTAAGCATGCACATTTCCCTCTAAGCACACTTTAACAGAAATGTGCAAGTTTTTAAAATGGTATTTTACTTACATTCAATAAAAAATATTTTCTCTTTGCCACTGTTATTCCCTCCATGACCATGGGTAACTTTGAATTTCATAGCTTTCAACATATGGGGATTTTTTTCTGGATTTCTAGGTTAATTAAACTATAATTAGAGAATACAGCATGTATCATTTCAATTCTTTGAAATTTGTTGAGATTTGATTTGTGAGGCAATATATGATAAATTTTTTCAACCACCTCGTTTGTCCCTGAGAACTATAATCAGTTGTTGAGTAATTGTGTTTGTGTCTGTTAATGAGTATTTCAAATGTTTATTTTTTACTTCATTGTTCACCATATTCTGTCAATTATTGAATGGCTTGGTTTAAGAAATAATCCATTATCACTTCAACATGTCTATTTCTCGGTTTAGTCCTGTCAATGTTTGGGATTCATTCAGATTATTGTTACATCTTCCTGAATTTTAGCATGATGAGTGTCTTTACTGCTAGCAATGCTTCCTGACGACTATATCACATTTCTTTTGGTTATTCTTTGCATGGCATCTTTTTCCACTTTTCCTGACCTCACACTTCACATGGGTCTTGAACCAGGAAGTCTTTGCTGACTTTTCAGTCCTCTCATTCCTATAAGCTGTACACATGCATACTTACACATACACACACACATACACACACACACATACACACACACACACACACCTATAGCTTTGCTTCTCATCCTCTCCGGGATAGTTGACCCAAATTACCTGCGAATTACCAGAAACAAAGCTATGAATTATTTTTCATGGTTCCATTTTCTTTTTCCTTGATCATTTTTGCACATATTTTACTTCTTTAACATTTTTTACATGTATACTTGTGTTTGCTCTGTCGTGTCCGACTCTTCAGTACTCCATGACCAAGCTGCTCTGTCCATGGAATTTTCCAGGTAAGAATACTGGAGTGGGTTGCCATTCTCAGATTCCAAGTTTCAATCTCTCTCTCTCTCCATATATATGTATGTATATATATATATATTTACACACACACTCCAAGTTACGTTTATAATTAGAATTTTTAAATCTACATTTATATTTATAATTTTAAATCTACATTTATAATTTTAAAATTTGCATTTATAATTAAATATAAATGTAGATTTAAAATTATGTCAAATTCAAGAAAACAACCCACCATATGTGAAAGTCATCAAAAACAGCAAAAGTATTTAGATCGACACAGTTCATATATTGGAATTATTAGATAAAAATATCCTTATTCCTCCTAATAAACTATGATCAGAAGGATTTCTTCCAAAAAGAATTCACACATAATTTTCTCTATTTGAGAGCCCTTTAAGGATTCCAATTTGTATTGGAAATAACAGAATAACCTTCACTCTCAACTCCTGATATGATTTCCTGATTCCTGATTCCATTGTTTGTTTGGGCATTTGACTCAAGAGTAAATCCAGCTTTCATGTATATTTGCTCCCCCGTGATTGCTCTTCTAGTTTCTAACTTCCATAAACCTAGAAATGTGTATATTGAATATACAAATGTGTGTGTTAGTCACTCAGTTGTGTCTGACTCTTTGCAACCCCGTGGACTGTACCTCTGTCAATGGAATTCTCCAGGCAAGAATACTGGAGTGGTTTGCCATTTCCTTCTCCAAGGTGATCTTCCCGCCCCAGGAATCGAACCCAGGTCTCCTGCATTGCAGGTAGATTCTTTACCACTGAGCCACCTGGGAAGCCCAAATATAGATGCTTCATTACAATTTATGCAAGGTTTGCTTACCTCAAGTAGATGGGTCCTTCAGAATCAGTCATGCGCCACACCACTTGGCCCGTCGTCCCCCTGCTCTCAGTCCTCAGTCCTCGATCCCTTTGTCCCTCTGTAATATACCAAGTGCTCCCCTGGTGGCCCAATGGTAAAGAATCCTCCCGCCAATGCAGGAGATGCGGGTTACATCCCTGGGTGGGAAAGATCCCCTGGAGAGGGAGATGGCAACCACTCCAGAATTCTTGCCTGGGAAATCCCAAGAAGAGAGGAGCCTGGAAGGCTACAGTCCATGGGTTCACAAAAGAGTTGAACATTACTTAGTGAATAAACAACAACAATATACCAAATAGATCCTTGTTTCCAGGGAAATTCTCATGAAAGGAATTTATTTCAAAAATTCCTAGGAATTTCCCAAAAAGAGCCCAGTAGTTTCTACTTTGAAAACACTCAAAAGACTACTTGGATTATTTCATGCAAAGACTACAGGTTCTTCCTATTTCCATCGAATGTAATATGACTGTCCAACTTAGAGTGAGAGACTTCATCATTAAAATGTAGCTAAGATTCAAGGTGGCTCAGTGATAAAGAATCCACCTGCCAATGCAAGAGATGCAGGAGACATGCATTTGATTCCGGTGTTGGGACAATCCCCTACCAGAGGAACTGGCATCCCACTCCAGTATTCTTGCTGGTAAAACCCCATGGATAGAGGAACCTGTTGGGTTATAGTCCATAACGTCGCCAAGGGTTGGACACAACTGAGCAACTTGGCATCCAATATGCAAGATTCCATATTGGAAGGGTACAATCAAAAGGACAGTAAGGGATGTTCAAGGATAAGTTCAATGCAGAGGCTATTCATATTATTAAGCTACCTCTAGCAGGAGGATGAGTTGTTTTAAAAATGTGAGTGAATTGGTAAGATTTTAGGCTTATCTTGAAAAGCAAATTACTATGACCATCTGCTTTGAAATCTGTGTGAACACTAATGGCAAGATTTGAGCTAATATATTCTAGGTACCAAATTTTCCCAGTAAAGGGGGGCTACTTGTACATCTTATTTCCCTGAAAATATAGAATGTAGCCTTGGTTTTTGGTAAGACACCCTGGGCAGTTTTTAGGGGGGAAAGGTGGAGGGGGGAGCTAGTTAAGATGACTTTTTGCAAAGAAGTTCTCCTCATTAGTAACCAGCCTCACTGCAAAGCTTATTTATGTCTTTTTTCAGAGTGGCTCGAACAGAATTCCAACCTAATACCATTTCTGTTTTCAAAGGATTTTATCTTCTAGACCTCATTTAGCATGAGGATAGAGAAACATAGATAAACGTCTTATCAGGCAAAAAAGTAATTTCATGTTCTTGCAGTTCTTTTCTCTGTCTATTCAAATGCTAGTGCCCTTTCATCTTCTACAAATGATTTTCTCTTAATCCGCAGAAAGTAGTTCATTCTTTCTAACAACATCATTATATTTTGAGTGAATTATCACAGAACAATTAAGAGCTGTTCTCATGTGACACATTTATCTTTGGCTGTTTGTTTCAAAATTTGACTCAGCTGTGCCCTCCGCTATTCTCGCATTTTCTCGAATGCCTTTGTCAGTGTGGAGGAAAGAAAATGACATGGTGGAGGCAGGGCAGAAGTCACTGTATTGTAAGACATGATTGCCTTTGGAAACAACGTGCTCCATTAAAGTTCAATGAGCTAGTAACAAGGCAACATTTTGTTAAAAGACAGTTGTACTAAAAGGCAGTTACTATCGCTGCAACAAAACTTCCTGTAATATTAATTAAGCTATTACCCTGACACTTTTAGATAAATGAAGAGATGTCTTTGATTAAATTTTATTTGTTGTAGATTACATTTTCATGCTTTTCTTTTAGAAATTTTGCATCTTGTATGAGACAACCTATAAAAAAGAGTGGACGGTCTTGAGTTTGCATCCTTACTCTATCGTTTACGAATGGTATGACTATTTTTTGCTTCAATACTTTATTTTCATTTCCCATTTCCCATATGACTTTTTAAAAAGGAGTTCTATATGACTATTTTTATTGATTTTTTTTATTGGAGGATAATTGCTTTATAACACTGTGCTGGTTTCTGCCATACATCAACATGAATCAGCCACAGGTATACAAATGTCCCCTCCCTCTCAGGCCTCTCTCCCATCTCCCTCCCCATCCTACCCATCTAGGCTGTCACAGAGCAGTGGGTCGAGCTCCCTGTGTCACACAACAAATTCCCACTGGTTACCTATTTTGCATATGGTAATATAAGTGTTTCAATGCCACTCTCTTAATTTGTCCCAACCTCTCCCTCCCACACAGTGTCCACAAGTCTGTTCTCTAATTAACCCATTTATTTTGACTGTGTTGGGTCTTCACCGCTGCACGGGCTTTTCTCTAGTTGCAGGGAGCAGGGCCCCTCTCTAGTTGCCACGCGTGGGCTTCTCGTGGCAGTGGCTTCCCTTATTGTGCAGCGTGGTCCCTGGGGCATGTGGGTTTCAGTAGTTGCAGCATATGGGCTCCGTAGCTCCTGGGCTCTAGAGCACAGGCTCAATACCTGTGGCACATGGACTTTGTTACTCTGATCTGGGGAAGGTGGGATCAGGGGTTGAACTCACGTCTCCTACATTGGCCAGGAGATTCTTTACCACTGAGCCTCCAGGAAAACCCTGGTATGACTTTAGATAACATGAGTTCTCTAATTCATAAGAGTCGCATCTACAGAATGGAGATTTGTGAAATTTATTAGGGATGTAAGTAATAAGTCTAGCTCAGGGATTTTGCACAAGGAGACATTCAAAAATAGGGAGACATTATTACTACTATTAAGCAATCTTAACCTACATTTAGCCCTTTTTGCCCCAGAATTCCATTAAACCATGGTGATAAACAAAACCTTTACCTGTGCTAGGTGCTCTTGTTTCACAGGCTTACTTATTTGAAGAGTAAAACTTCTCTTTTTATCTTGTTTGAACAGAAGCCTTGAGCAGCATAGCTACGTAGAGAACATTTTCTAAAATCCTTTGAGAAAACTATTTGCCCACTCAGACATTCTTTGATGATTATTACCTGGTGGCATCAAGTGTTACTGATATCCTTTCCTGACATTTTTTGTTGCCTTGCAATGGAGATAATGCTAAAAGATAAATGTGAAGCCAGCTATCTAAGCACAGAGGGAAAAAAGTCATATTTTTACATTATTAAACAGAGTTCTAATCTGGATTTGTTGTCACTGCTAAGAAACGTAACACAGAAAATCTCCTGTTCACAATAGTAAAATATGTCTGTATCTCTTTTGTGACTCCATGGACTGTAGCCCTCCAGGTTCCTCTTTCATGGGATTTCCCAGGCAAGAATACTGGAGTGGGTTGCCATTTCCTTCTCCAATAGTAAAATATGAACAGAGCAAATTCTCTATATTAATCCATTGACACTTACTTAAGAAGTGCATGCTATGTGTCAGAAATTGTATTAAATACTGAAGACACAACATCAAGACATGGTCCCTATGCCTAAGCCCTCAGAGCTTAGTTGGGAAGTCATGCACACTCAGAAACAGGTGGAGACTTCCAGTCTGGACAAGTGGATGCAGACTCATCTCTCCCAGTTTCTCTTGGCCAACTGCAGCTATAAACCCTGGAAATAATGCAAGAGACAGCAGAAGAACTCTGGATGGTGGAAAGAGGAAGATGAACTGGTTTGTGATCCCAAAACTAAAAGGAAAAACAGAATGGTAGGGTCTTACTCCACCCAACACTCCAGCCAATAGAGAAAGTCTACCCAGCCCCTGATGATGGATCTCCCATCAGGGCAGAGAAGGGAGCCCAAATGAGTTCATTCCTCCCCTGGATCAAATAGGAGTTCTGGGAACACCACCAGGCAAGCAGGGTGGTGTACACAAGGGGGAGAGATATAGACCCACTCTGGAAATCAGCAAGCAAGGGACAGGATCTGCTTCCACATAGAGAACCTCTGTGCCCAGGACATCTGCCAGGGGGAACCAAGCAGGTAGCTTGGCTGGAAAGTCTCTTTGTCTCCGTAGACCTAAGAGATTGTGTGAGTGGGCACCAGTGGCCAAAGGAATCCAGCTACAATAGAGTCTCTCCCCCAAGTCTCTGCAAATGGCCCAATCCCAGTCCTTTTGATGACTAATGTTCCATTGTATATATGTACCACATCTTCTTTATCCATTCCTCTGTTCATAGACATTTAGGTTGCTGCCATGTCTTGACTACTGTAAACAGTGCTGCAATGAACACTGGGGTGCATGTATCCTTTGGAGCTATGATTTTCTCTGGGTCTATGCCCAGGAGTAGAATTGCTGAAAAATTCAGGAGATGAATGTTGGTGAGAGATGCCCAACAATGTGAATGTGCTTGATGCTACTGAATCATACAGTTAAATACATGTTGTATGACTTTTACCACAATAAAAAAGAATTTTTTTAAATGAGTCCAGAAGAGGGCTTCCCTCATAGCTCAGTTGGTGAAGAATCCACCTGCAATGCAGGAGACCCCAGTTTGATTCCTGGGTCAGGAAGATCTGCTGGAGAAGGGATAGGCTACCCACTCCAGTATTCTTGGGCTTCCCTTGTGGCTCAGCTGGTAAAGAATCCACCTGCAATGCGGGGGGCCTGGGTTCAATCCCTGGGTTGGGAAGATCCCCTGAAGAAGGGAAAAGCTACCCTCTCCAGTATTCTGGCCTGGGAATTCCATGGACTGTATAGTCCCCATAGGTTGCTAGTGGGAATGTAAAATGGTGCAGACATTGTACAGACCAGTTTGGTGACTCCTCAAAAGGTTAAACATGGAATTATAGCATTAAATGTAAGATTATCCAGAAATTCTGCTCCTATATATCTACTCAAAAGGAATGAAGTCAGACATTCAGACAAAAACTCATATACAAATGTTCACAGCATGACTATTCACAATAGTCAATGGGTGGAAACAGTCCAACTGTCCATCAATTGGCCATCTGTCAACAGATAAGCAAAATGTGGTATATCCATAGATGAAAAATTATTTGGCCATGAAAAAGAATAAAGTACACATACATGCTACAATGTCGAAAACATTTTGCTAAGTGCAAATGAAGTCATGTGTTTGAATTCCATTCACGTAGAATCTCTGGAACAGGCACATCCACAGATTCAAAGTTAAATTAATCTTTCTTAGGGCTGAGCAATGGGCAGACAGGGAGAGCATTCCTAAAGATACAGCGTTTCTCACTTTCATGATGAAAATGTTCTAAAATTGACTGTGGTGATGTTTGCATGTATTAGTAATTATATTAAAAACCACTGAAGTATATACTTAAAAAAAAATTGTTTTTGGAACCAAAGTATGCAAAAATAAGCCAGAAGGTGTGTGCCAATCCCAAGTAGGTGACTATATGCTAAAATAAAATATTTAAATAGGACCTAGAGCCTTCTAACATAATTGCTGAAAGTTTGATACAATTAATAGTAACTATCATACTGAGAAAAGATAACAAATGCCAACATGAAGATGAATGGAATAATGGAATTATGGGACAAGGATTTGAAAGCAGCCTTCATAAAAATAAGAAGTTAGACATTCTCTTGAAAACAATGAAAATATTCTAATCTGTCACAAAAATATTTAAGAATATAGCATGTGTGAGTGCATGCTCAGTCATGTCCAACTCTTGCAACCCTATAGCCTTTAGTCCACCAGGCTCCTCTGTCTAGAATACTAAAGTAAGTTGTCATTTCCTTCTCCAGAGGATCTGCCCGACCCAGGGACTGAACCTACATCTCCTGCATTGCAGGCAGATTCTTTACCACTGAGTCACCTGAGAAGCCCCTAAGAATTTAAGTGATGCACTTAAATTGGGGAAATAAGGCAAGAAGAAGTAACTTGTCACCCTATAACTTTCTTCATGCTTTGAATCATTTTCAATGAGCATGATTTTCAATAAAAACATTAAAAATAAAACTCCATGAAAGTAGCTAAATTCCGTTTTGAAAAATGAGAGAAACAGCTTCCCCATGTCCTGGTACTAAAATGCCTTCCTTTTCCAGTAAGTATCTATTATACTTTTTAATAATTTAATGTAGAAATCATGAAAAAGTTATTTGGTGATTTTCCTTATAGAAAGATTTATGAGCCTCAATTTCAAAGAAAGGGAAAAAAAGGTGCATTACTTTCTATTAATAGCAACAAGTGAGTTCTGTGAAACAGGATGAGTTGAATTCTGAGGGTGCCTATGCACTGTGTTGAATTAATGTGTTCAGTGTTTGAACAAATAGAGGGTTAAATAACCTTTTTAATATGGAAGCCATGTCAGTGCTTATTTATTTATCTTTTTGGAGCATGATTGCTTTACAATATTGTGTTAGTTTCTGCTCCGCTGTGCTGGCTGTGTGGAGTCACTCGGTCGTGTCCTACTCTGTGGCCCCATGGACTATAGCCCCCCCAGGATCCTCTGTCCATGGGGATTCTCCAGGCCAGAATACTGGAGTGGGTAGTCATGCCCTCCTTCAGGGGATCCTCCCAACCCGGGAATCGAACCAGGGTCTCCTGTATTGCAAGTGGATTCCTTACCAGCTGACCCATCAGGGAAGCTTAGCCATATGAAATACATATATCTCTCCCACCTGGACCTCTCTCTCGTGTCCCTCAGCCCATCTAGGTTCACCGCAGAACACTAAGCGGAGCCCCTGTTCTATACAACAACTCCCCACTAGCTGTCTATTTCATACCTGGTAGTGTATATATGTCAACCCTAATCTCCCAGTTCATCCCGCCCTCCCCTTCCCCACACCGCACATCTGCGTATCCATTCTTATGTCTGCATCTCTATGCTTGCCCTGCAAATAGGCTCACTTGTCCCATTTTTCTAGATTCCATAGGGTTAAATACTTCTATATTTTTATTTTTTAATAGTGACTTTTGGCTCTTCACTATATTTTTGCTTTTTCTAACTTATAAGAAACACTGAATACTCTTAGAGGAGTATTTGTCCTCTGCATCCTATTGTTACTTAAGTAACAAGAAAGTGGGCAACCAATAATTTTTTTTGAGTTATCATCATGCATAAGGCTGTAAGTACACTAGATTCAACTGTAAGAAATGATCATATTAAAAAATATATATATATCACCACTTGGGAACAATTATTATCTAGTTAATAATGCTGAACTCAGAATAGAAAACATGGCTAGAAGTGATCAGTATTTACTCTACTCTTCTCCCTGAAGAGGCTGCAAGCTGAGTTCCACACTTTTGACTTAAATAAGTAGCATCAGCGGAAATTCTGGATAGCAGCGCTCCTACAGAATAAAGGACGATAGGAAGGGAACCCTCCATATGCTTTTTACTTGGCTTTTCCTTCTGTATTTGTTACCCTCAGACTTTCCAAGATTGTGACCAAGCATGGCATAATATTGTGATTTGAAATAAGAAACACATATGAGGTCTTCACCCCATTCCTGACATAGAGCTCTTGCTTTTTTTTTTCCCTAATGTTATTATAATTACTTTATAGTTTTATGTTAGTTTCTGCTGTACAATGAAGAGAATCAGCCATGTGTATACATATGTCCCCACCTCTGAGACCTCCTGCCCACCCCCAGCCCCCATCCCAGTCCTCTGGGTCATCACGGATCGCTGAGCTGGGCTCCCTGAGCTATATAGCAGGTTCCCACTTGCTATCCATTTTACATGTGGTAGTGTTTATATGTCAGTGCTAATCTCCCAATTTGTATCCATGACACAGAATTCTTTTTTTCTAAATAAAAAGTTTTATTGGAGAAAAATAGAACCATGACACAGAATTCTTAAAACCCTCGAAATTTCCTAAATGGTGAGAGAGACAAGGGTGTCATTTTTCGCTTAAGTTGGTGACTCTGGGAAAGTATCTAGGTCCCCTAAGGATGGGAGCTGGTTGCCAGTGGAGCTCACAATGTGATTGGAGGTTGGAATTTTCAGTCGCTGATCTCCTGGGAGGGAAGAGGCGCTGGGGATGGAATTCAGTTGTCAATGGTCAGTGTTTTAATCCATCATGTTTATGTAATAAAGTCTCCATTAAACCCCCAAAAGGATGGAGTTTGAAGAGGTTTGGGGTCCGTGAAGATGTGGAGATGCATGGAGAATGATGCACTGAGAACATGGAAGCTCTGAGCCCTTCCCCACACCTTATACGACACTTCCCCTCCATCTGGCTCATCCTGAGTTACATCTTTTTATATCAAACTGGTTATCTAGTAAGTAAACTATTTCCCTGAGTTCTGTGAGCCATGCAAGCAAGTTGATGGAGCTAAAAGAGAGGGTTGTGGGAACGTCTGATCTTTAGCTGTTTGGTCAGAAGCATAGGTGACAATCTGGACTTGCCACTGGTATCTGAAGTAGGGGGTAGTCCGCTGTGGGATCTGATGCTATCTCTGAGTAGGTGGTGTCAGGGTAAAGTTTAATTTTAGGGTCGGCTGAGTACCATTCCTTTACATTTATATACTACATCTTCCTCATCCATTCATCTGTCAATTGACGCAGGTTGCTTTCGGGTCTTGGTTATTGTAAATAATGCTGCTATGAACATTGAGGTGCAGGCTCCACATTTTTTCTTTTTTGCTGTTTTTGTTGTTTTGACTGTAGCTCACAGCAGGCAGGATCTTAGTTCCCCGATCAGGGATGGAACCTGCACCCACTGCAGTGGAATCTCAGTCTTAACCACTGTACCGCTAGGGAAGTGTCAAAGTTTTTTGCTTTTGTCTTTCCAACTAGTGTCAAAGAATTGTTTGGTGGCATAGGGGGAAAAAAAAAGAAGCCCACACATTGGAATTGAGTGGAGAATCACACGTGGTCATCAGAAGAGTCACTCACCAAAGTAGTTGTCCCTTTAGTTACATGATTGCGAGCTAAGCTTTCATGTTTGGCAATTACATCACATGGAAAGGCAATATTCATCACCTTTGTTTTATCAGGAAGCAGCAGAGAAAAAATACTAATACAGTGAAAGCTATTTTTTTTTTTTTTTTTTTACTAAACCTGGAAGGATGTGCAGAAAGCAAAGGACAAGGGAAGAAGTATGAAGTACGCAATGCCAAAATAAATGAGGCTGTTCCTCGCCAGCGAGCTGCCACGGCTGTCACAGGCATCCATCCTTTTTCCATGCGGCAGCCGCAAGAGCCTCTGCTTGTGCCAGAAACATCCTAGCTGTGACACGCACACGCAGATTTCAGCGCTCCTGTCACAGCAAAGCAGAATTATAAAAATTAACCCCGATGGGGATTTGTCACCATCAGGGAGCATGAATATTTCAATTTCTGGATGCATCAGTCACCAGGAAGACACACGGTGTCTTAGAACAAACAAGTTCTTCCTGAATAACTCTCTCAGTCAAAAGCGAGAGAGGTCAAAAGAGGTGCCAGTTTTCGGAAAAAAAAAATTAGAAACCTGTAAAAAACACTCCTTCGTTAGGTTTATAAAATACTCCAATAATGCTAGAAGCGTTGAAAGTAATGCCGTCCCCTACCCCTTTCCCTCACACTCATTTTTATTCCCCAGATCTAACCACGGAAAGTTTTCTGTCTTCATGTCTAGAAAAATATGTATATTTTTGCAAGTAAACAATTCCTTCATTTATACAAATATTTGTGCTTCATGGTTTTTTTTTTTTTTTAACTAACTAATATTTTGGCCAACTTTCCATTTAAACAGTTAAATCTACCCATTTCCAATCACAATTGCAAAGTAACACAATGTATGAATATTATTAATGGACTTCCCAAGTGGCTCAGTGCTAAAAAGCCTGCCCGCAAATGCAGGAGAGGCAGGAGATGTGGGTTGGATCCCTGGGTCAGGAAGATCCCTTGGGAGAAAGGCCAAGTCCACAACAGTATTCTTGCCTGGACAATCCCGTGGACAGAGGAGCCTGACAGGCTATAGTCCTTGGGGTCTCAAAGAGTCAGACGTGACTGAATATATGAACATTATTAATATTTCTCTGTTTGGGGAACATTTGTGTTGCTGCTGGATCTGAGCATCTGTGAACATCTTCGCATTTAAGTAAAACTGTAAGATTAATTCCTGTGAGTAGGATTCTGAATCAGAAGAAATCTTGGTATTTTAACATTGCCTTTCAACATGATTTGTGAATAATTATTCTAGCCAGCACTGGCCATTATAAAACATTTTAGTGTTTCCAATAAGATAGGGGGAAATAATGTCTTATTGTTACTTAAATTTTCACCTATAGTTATGAGTGAATTTTAACATTTAACCATATGGCTAGCTATTCACTATCTGTAATTTTCTCCTGTGAAATGTCGCTTCATCTTTACTCATTTTTCTGTTGTGAGGACTCCTTATGTAGTAAGAAAATATGCCATTTGTCTGGCATAGATTTTATACTTTGCATATATTTTCCATAGTTGTCATCCTTCTTGTGACATTATGAAATTTTTTTGCAACATCAAATTTATACTTTTTATGAGGTCTAATTTACAACTTTCTCAATTTCTAAGTTAGAAAGTATTTTTTCCTTTCTGAAGTTTTTTAAAAGTGAGATTATTTCTTTTGGTGCTTTAGAATTTCTGTTTTTAGTTTAAATGCTTGTATATCTGCTATTTGTTTTAGAATAAAGCTTCCAGTAGGGACTTAGCCTTAGTTTATGAAAAGAGCTATCCAAATTCCCCAGTAGAACCTTCTGAATAACCTATCAGATCTGCAACAATTTTAAATATCCTCTTCAGCAATATGTTGGTTATGTTTGTATGTTTGTCTCTGAATTTTAGTTACCATCTTTTCTTTATGAACTTGTACCATATTACTTTAGTGTATCTTAATAACGCTTTTTAAACCAAGAAAAAAGACTTTCTGCTAGCTATTTTTCTTTAATAGAGTATTCCAAGATATTCTCACATGCTGATTATTTTACACGAATTTTTGGTAATTTAAAAAATGCTAATTGAGATGGAAATGAGTTTATTGTCTAATTTTGGGGAAAATGCCAATAGAAATTTGTTTTCTTATCTAAACAGGGTATGGCTTTCCTTTAATGTAAGGCTGACTTCATATCTTTTAGTGAAATATTAAAATTCTCTTTATATAATTTCTGAATAACCTTAATTTTGCTTTTTTCTTAGATATCTTTGTTGTTTTGATGGTGATAGTCTCTTCCAAAGTGCTGATAAAAGAAACATGGAGAAGATATGACTTGTGAACTTGAAAAACTCAGAGTTGAATTAGGAGTTTCCAAACATGTAAAATTGGGAAGACAAATACAAGCAAAATATGATGTTAGAATTCAGAGGAGACAGTGTCCATCTCAAATAAAATGCAACATTTGCTAATAAAATGCAACATTCAACCTGGATGTTTAAGAATGATTACAATTTTGGGGGCAGTCCAAGATGAAAGAACTTTGCAAGTAGCTGGAAGCTGAAATGCAAAAACAGGCCAGTGGCAGAAGAACACATTCCTCATGAGACTGTCTTACTGGAATGGCAGGATGGTTGGAACTAGACTTGTGAAATGGGGATTAGAACTGAACTCTCAGGGACATCATTTGGGCTACACATGCATAGTAAAAAGTCTTTCATTTCAAGTTAAGAAATTGGGAACAGATTAAATGTGTCCTCTATGGCTGGAGGATTTAGGTAGCTATGAAGAAGTTTATCTAAAACTAGGAGAGACAGGTGGCAAGGAATGCCAAAAGGGGAAGAAAGGTCAGGTTTGTGCAGGGAATCTAATGTCCTGGAAGCACATTCCAGTGGTAGCAAAGTTCCTAACATGGAGACAATTCTCATCAAATATTGAATGAATTAAAGAAAAACTAAATGAAAAAGCAAGAGTGTTTTGAAATCGGGTATTTCTAGAGATGCATAATGTGTAATAATTTAATCTCAAGGCTTAAACCACTCATTCTATAAAACCACCAGACTTCTGAGAGGTGTAGTATTTTGCCTAATAAGCATGACAACATTAAGGAACCAAAATCTGGAACATAGCTCTGTTTTGAAGCACAGCAGTAATTAAGTAAATGAATTAATGTTTCAAAGCACTTGTGACAGTATTTTGCACAAACTATGTGCTGTATAACTAATTTGTTCAGCAAGTCAATACTGAATCCTTGGATAATGGGCCCTGGATAAAAACAGGAAAGCAGTCAATGTTTAGATCAGATCTCAGTTCCCTTGTTCTGAACTACTTTCTTCCCTCTGGTTGTCCCCTGTGTTTGCCTCACACCATCGTTCTAAGTTCCAAACATCTCTATTAATCTGCCTTTTTTTCCAAAATATCTCACAGAAAAGAATATATTTACTACAGTAGTGTGTTCAAGAATAGGTGAAGAAGGGAGCTTGTGTCATTTGATACAAGAAAGGAAACTCTGTGCAGCTGGACCATTGTGAACTACATGAAGATGATGAACAGAGATGGGCAGGGTTCAACTCAGGCCACTTTTAAAGAGTTTGGACTTTGTCTTTTGGGAAAAAAATATGGTTTTTCCAGTAGTCATGTGTAGATATGAGAGTTGGACCGTGAAGAAAGCTGAGCTCTGAAGAGTTGATGTTTTGAACTGTGGTGTTGGAAAAGACTCGAGAGTCCCTTGAACTGCAAGGAAATCAAACCAATCGATCCTAAAGGAATTCAACCCTGAATAATCATTGGAAGGACTGATGCTGAAGCTGAAACTCCTATACTTTGGCCACCTGATGCAAAAAACGGACTCATTGGAAAAGACCCTGATGCTGGGAAAGTTTGAAGGCAGGAAGAGAAGGGGATGACACAGGATGAGATAGTTGGATGGCATCACCGACTCAAAGGACATGAGTTTGAGCAAGCTCCGGGAGCTGGTGATGGACAGGGAAGCCTGGCATGATGTCGTTCATGGGGTCACAAAGAGTCGGACACAACTGAGTGACTGAACTGAACTGACTGGACTTTGCCTTAAGAGCAATGTGAAGTCAGTAAAAGGATTTAGCAAGAGAAGTATGTGTTTAGACTTTTATTGAAAAATGATTCTTATATTTCACAGTGGAGAACAGATCTAAAGGAATCAAGAGCAAATGTGGAGTAGCTATTTCTATAGTCAAAGTAAGAGATGGTGATGGTTTAGATTGCAGGAGGGTCTGTAGACAGGGATAAGACCATTAAAAGGAATTGGGTGATGGAGAATTAAGGAGGGGGAAACATCAAGGATGATGACTAGATTTTGTACCATAAGCAACTAGGTACCATTTCCCAAGGCAGTTCTTTGAAGGAAGTTCTTGGAAAAAAAAGCATGAGTTGAGTTGGTTATATGCATCTGGAGTATAGTAAAGTTTGGACAAGAGAAAGATCCTTCAACATTTTATCAGGCGCCCTTCATGCATCTGATACTTCCCTTCTACCCTCCCTCTTCCGCCAACCAAATCTGCTACAATCACCACTGTGTCCCTTCTCATCCTAGCTCCGACCAGATATACAGAGATCCAATTTGATAGCACCTCTCTTAAGCCTTGGGCTTTCCTGGTGGCTCAGATGGTAAAGAATCTGCCTGCAGTGTGGGAGACCTGGGTTTGATCCCTGAGTTGGGAAGATCCCCTGGAGGAGGGCATGTCAACCCACTCCAGTATTCTTGCCTGGAGAATTCTGTGGACAGAAGGAGCCTTGTGGGCTACAGTCCATGGGGTTGCAAGGAGCCAGACATGACTGAGCGACTATCGCTTTCACTCCTAGGCCTTAGCCCTGTATCTCTTGGTGGCTGCCTGAGGCTAGTATATGGAACCCCCAGGATGTGAGGGAGTTAACTCCTGTGATGCTGTCCTTGATCAATAGGGGTTGAAGTTGATGAATTAAATGCTTATTTTTATTTTCCCTTGGGTGGACAGATCTGAGTTGCATTTTACAAGCTGCTCAGATGAACTCAGAAGGATCTAGCCCCAGTGGCCTCTGCAGAAGTGGTCAACTTGATAAATCAGCCTTCTGCTGGCTTTTCCTCTTTCCCTGTCTTGCCTGCTCTATGCATTTCTGCCAGTGCCTGGAATAACTTTCAATTAAACTACAAACCTTTGCTTCATTCTGCTTTTGGAGGAACCTAGGATATGATAGAAGGCAATGGCAGCCCACTCCAGTAGTCTTGCCTGGAGGATCCCATGGATGGAGGAGCCTGGTGGGCTGCAGTCCATGGGGTCGTGAAGAGTTGGACACGACTGAGTAAATTCACTTTCACTTTTCACTTTCATGCATTGGAGAAGGAAATGGCAACCCACTCCAGTGTTCTTGCCTGGAGAATCCCAGGGAGGGCGGAGCCTGGTAGGCTGCCGACTATGTGGTTGCACAGAGTTGGACATGACTGATGCGACTTAGCTGCAGCAGCAGCAGGATAAAATGGGAGTTATCAATGAATAAGTGGTAATTCAAGTGCCAAGAGTAGATACGATCACAGAAAGAGAGAAAGGAAAGGGTAAGCAGGCTTCAAAAATCTAATATTTACCGATTGGATAGAACTGATAAAGAAAATGAAGAAAAGAATTCAAAGAGGAGGGAGAAACAGTGATAGAGAAACAAGGGGAGAGAGATAAGAACAGAGAAAGGGAGAGAGGCCAAGGAAGTCATAGAAGGGGACACCAAAGGGAGGGAGTGGTCAGTTTTGTCAAATGCTCCTGAGATCAAGAAAAATAAAGACCAAACTTGTACAGAAGATTTGGCATCATGGAGGGTTTTGGTGCTCATAGCTGGGACCAGCCTTTTTTTTTTTTTTTTATAAAACACATGTTTAAAAGAATGTATGGAACTGAATCAAAGGGCTTCTCAGATTGAAATTCTTGGTATTGATAAGCTGCATATGCAAATGAGCAAGGGGGCCTAAATACCCCAGGAAACACATCATGGTGGGAGCGCTCTCTGTGGGAGGCTGATTGTTTTGGACAGCCATTGGCACCACAGTGCTTGGTTCAAGTTGATGGATACTTGAGAGGCTGGACTGATGAGCTTATTGCTGATTTAGACATTTCCCAGGATACATTCACCAACACCTGTGCCAAATTTATGACAATTTTTAACTTAGTTGTCATCTTCGATCTTGTAAACACATGACGGAGTTTTCATCTTCAAGAGATTAACCTGAAATTGACTCTCCAATTCTATCTTAAGGTGAACTTTGTACACCTTTTGTCATATAAAAAGTATTTTGTAGAAATTTACTCAGTATTTAAACTACTCCCCAGTTTATGCAGTTGTTGACACTAAACATTTTCTGTAAGAGCAAAGAGAGAATATTTGCTAGAATTTCTCCATCCATGTGTTTTATCACAAAGTGACTTAAAATTCTAGATTGGCACCACCACAAAATGCCAACTTTTCCTTCCTAAGAAAATGCTTCTTGTCTATCATCCCTACCTAGTCACTGTAATTTTTCCCTGACTCCTACACACAGCTGGCAGAGAACTTAGTTGAAAGGTTTGCAGAAATGCAGACATATTTTGAAATATAAAATTTCTCAGTGTTCAAAGAGAGGAAGAGCTCAATATTATATTCTAAGACTCTGGTTATAACTTTTGATGGAATATAATGCTAATAAAGAAAAATAAAGCTTGGAGAAAGAGAAATTATTTTGTGTTTCACAGAAAATTTCAATGATGTTATTCAACTCTTGAATTGAAATGCTTTAGTCCCACATGGAAAGATGATCAAGCATCCGCAGTAAAAAAAAAAAAAAAAAAAAAAAAACAGCTAACATTCTAATATTTACTGTGTACCTAGCATGGTTTGGGCTTTCCTTGTGGCTCAACTGGTAAAAAAATTCACCTGCAATGTGGGAGACCTGGGTTTGATCCCTGGGTTGGGATGATCCCCTTGAGAAAGGAATAGGTTACCCACTCCAGTATTCTGGACTGGAGAATTCCATGGACTATATAGCCCTTGGGGTCACAAACAGTCAGGCATGACTGAGCTACTTTTCACACCTTCACTAGCATGGTTTTAATGCATAACTTGTCCTGAGTCTAATTTTTTAAAATAATTGCATAAAGTAAGTTTCATTCTGTTTCATCAGTAGGGAGACTGAGATACAGAAAATTTAAGTAAATTTCCCGTTTGAGCAGAGCTAAAATGTAACAGAGCCAGGATCCAAATTCTAATAGCCTTGGCTCAAGTCCATGCTCTAAACCCTAAGAGTGTGCTCAGGTGCTTCAGTCATGTTTAACTTTTTGCAACCCCATGGACTGTAGCCCACCAGACTCCTCTGTCCACGGGGATTCTCCAGGCAAGAATACTGGAGCAGGTTGCCATTTCCTTCTCCAAAACCCTGAGTGTAGGCCTTCTCTAAAAATATAATGAAGCAAACAGGCCATTTAATTCCTCCTTTATGTATGGGAACTTTCTGGTATTCATAGTCTTACATATCCAAAGTAAGCAGTCACAAGTAAGAGAAGTTCAGAAGTTCACTACCAGTCTAAGGTATCCATCACTAAACACATGAAACATAAGATCCAATGAGACTATTGACTGAAGGTTATTATAGCAGGTATCAAAACTACATGACACCACAATCAATAGACTAGAAAATCAAACTTCATAGCATGAAATGCACCCTTCTCATGTCATTCTTCATCAGATTTCAAAGCCTCCAGTGAAAGGGAGACTTTACACAGACAAGAATCCAAAAGAAGAGGAAGCATCCCAATCTGAAAGAGGAGTGTTTGCTTCTGCCCTTCTAGCTCTCCTGTGGAAAACAGTTCTGTCTAGACACTGACTGCTCTGAGCCACCACCCTAGGGTGCTGGGCAAACTCCTTCATTGCATCTCCCTCTACTTCTTGTCATAATGTTAATGTGAGAAGGCAGTTTAAAATGTGTCTGAAATTGAAAAACAGTTTTGAATAATTAAAATTCATCTATACTGAAGTTTGGGACTTTCCAGGTGGTGATAGTTGTAAAGAACAGCTTGCCAATGCAGGAGATGCAAGAGACACGAGTTCAATCCCTGGGTTGGGAAGATCCCCTGGAGAAGGTCATGGCAACCCACTCCAGCATTCTTGCCTGGAGAGTCCCATGGATGGAGGAGCCTTGGCAGGCTGCAGTCCATAGGGTCGCACAGAGTTGGACGTGACTGAAGTGACTTAACAGGCAGGCATACGGAAGTTTAAAAAAGGAGGGAAAAGAAACTTTTCATATTCAAAAAAACTAACATATAATACAAAGAAGATTTAACTGAACACAGCTAATGGAGTCTCAGTTCAGGGAAAAAAACGTCATAGTGAACATCTCTGCCTGTTTTCCTGTACTTTACAAAGTCAGATATTTCTGAAATAAAATAACATTTTCTTCTGTGCCTTCAAAATCTGTTGCTTGGACATATTTTGCTTCGATGAATGGTATGATCTTCAAAATGGTTTATACAAAAAGCATTCATTTTTTAGGTATAGCCATGGCTCCAAATCCCAACTAAACATTTATGCAAACATCTTATTTTAGACAACACTTTGAGCTTCAGTAATCTCGCGTGCAAAATAAAAATAAGAGCATGCACTTTATAAAGGTAGTAAAGACCACACATGTGAGAGTATTCGCACGATGAGTGTCACATAAGAAAGACTTAAAACCAGTGATTACATCTCAAAGTCAATTCTTCACACACCAATTCACTAGATTCAATAAGTTGCTTTGTCATTCAAAAGATGTCATTCAGTGCCATTCACGTGTCATCAAGACTCTCTGCAGGAGTCTTAGGAATAATTGAAATTGATGGACCTTGGAACATTTAAGCCCCACAACTCCACTAGGCAACAATGAAGAGAATTATATGCTTAAAATGCTCTCCTTAGCCTAAAATGCTGGTTTAGTGATCACAGAGGGATATGGGAAATTCCAGTGGGCAAAGATATTCTTCCTCTTTTGAAAGTTCCAGACAGTGGGATTATTGATTCTTGCCTCTAAATATGCTGTATGCTGGCTGACCTCTTAGAGAGCAGAAGCAGTCTCATGAGGGAACCTTTATAAACATACTTAGCCTGCTCAGGTCATGGTGACAACATTCTTAGGGCACCTGACCTACATGCTTCATGGCTAGGCTGAAAGCTACTGACTCTGAGAATTCAGGATGCATTCCTTTCAGAATATGTGGAACTTAAACATGTTAAGACGGTTCTTTATTCTTTGGAATACAAGAACAAAATAGTCTTAAGAATCTGGGCCATTCTGAAAGTTCTATTACTGCATTAGGTTGAAACTTTGACATAGGGATGATAAGAAATATATTTATTTCATTAAAAAAATATATAAAACAAATTTCTCTATTTTCAACTGGTTTCTGGAGTAGTACAACCTAGACACTGTATTTTGTATCTCTACCAAAAAAAAAAAAAAAAAAGAAGGCAAATGAAAAGCTTGCCTATAACTATCTCCCATCAGAAAGTTTCCTGTGTGGCTCAATAATCTCCTGGCATGAAAGGAAGGTCAAATCCATTAAACCATCATCTTAGAAAGATGATATTGTCAGATACAGAAACTATTTCCTGGGACTTAGTTGCTCCTTGGGAATGTCTATTTAACATTCTGCATGTGTGTATGCGTGCATCAAAACATAAGTATCAGCAGCTTGCATGTGTCACCTTGATGGTCTAGAAATAAAGGAAGAATAGAGTAAGATTAGAGAAAAGAAGAGATGTACTACAGTTTCTGGGCTGAGATATGTGAAATAGCTCACTCTATCCCTTAATTATCTCAGAGGAGAAGGAGATGTGGTGAACACAGCAAAGTGAAGATTTTTAGGCTACAGTTTCTCAGAATAATGAGGAGAAAAGAGTAGTCTGAAGGGGAAAAAGTAGCTATTGAAAAGTTGAATGTCTGATGTTAATTTAGATGCCTTTTGCATGGAATAAGGAACATTTCCCTAAAAAATATATATGGCTATTTTCAACTTTTATCTTTTTGAGCAAAAGTTTCCTCAAGTAGTAAAATTGTACTAGTGAGAACAGTTCAACTGTACAATTCTCCAGTGGCATACAGTACACTATATGTGTGTAGACGGTTTTGGTTCTCAGACACATCTAAATTTTCTAAGAATCCAGATTAATTTAGGACTAAGGATGTCCTAGTGGCTCAGATGGTAAAGAATCTGCCAGCAATGCAGGAGACCTATGTTTGATCCCAAGGTCAGGAAGATCCCCTGGAGAAGGAAATGACTATCTACTCCAGTGTTCTTGCCTTGAGAATTCCATGGACAGAGAAGCCTGGCAGGCTACAGTCCATGGGTCACAAAGAGTTGGACACAACTAAGTGACTAACATACACCCACACTCTAGATTTCCAAAATTGGGTTAATGACAAAGCTTAAAGGAATTAAATGACTTGTTTAAATCCAATTAGTTTTAGAGCCAATATTTTCACCCAGACTATCATGTTCTTTCTCCTCCATGTTGCCCCCTCTGTAGAAATTCTTGTTATGGTCATGTCACCACAAGGTACAGTGAAAGGTCTAGTCCATAATTGAATTAATTATATATATATATATATATTTTTTTTTTTTTTACAAATTTCTACAACTACTTTTGTAAAATATGACACTTGAATAGTAGAGTACCCTGGTTGGCGCAATAATGATGTACTTATTTATAATAAATATCCCACCCAACTGCAAAAACAAATCTAAGGTTTCTCAGGTATGCCTAACACCTTATGGAAAGGGCCTTGTGATTCATTTATGTTGGCTCACAGAGTCTAGTACAACAACTTGTACATGCTAGGATAGATAAGATAAAATACTTTTAGCAAATAAAGTGCAATGAAGATAAATTCAATAATTGACTTCTTTAATTAATGAGCTTCAGGGATCTCTTAATTATGATGCTCTGGGCTTTCCAGATGTCTCAGTCATAAAGAATTCACATGCCAGTGCAGGAGACACAGTTCAATCCCTGGGTTGGGAAAATGAAATGGCTACCCACTCCGGTATTCTTGCCTGGAGAATCCCATGGACAGAGGAGCCTGGTGAGCTATAGTCCGTGGGGCTGCAAAGAGTCAGACATGAAGCAATAACCAACAATTATGGTGCTTTATTTCAGGTTTTTGTCCTCCAGACTGCATCCACCCTCATCTAAATTAATGAACAAAATAGAACATGAAATTTTGGAGGAATTAATTTTACAAATATTCTTTCAATAGTTGCAGGAAATCACTGTGATTTAATTACCAAATAGCATAAAGTTGGGAAGAAGAAGGAACACTCTGCTTTGGAAAATATGGTTTCTCATTTCTGTGGCTTACTTTTTATCATCTCTTTTGTGTTAGTTTCACCCTCATTTTCTATAGCTCCTCTTTGAAACTCATATTGTCTTCATAGGAATGAGATTTCCTTCTTCAGGATTCTGGGGAAACAAGTCTCTAAATCCATTTGTATAAATACTGCAAACCTTAATTTCTAACTATTATCACATCTCTTCCCTATTACTTCTCTAATATAATCATTTGTTCTAGGTAAATCTGATTTTCCCTCTATTCTCTCACCTTTAAAGTTAATTTGTTTCTTTGAAAAAAAAGAATAACAGATGATTTCTTGTTTATTTTCTTTCTTATTAAATCTATTAAAGAACATTCTTGGTAAGTTAAACTTTCAGCCTCTTCCTTCAAATACCTCCATAAATGGTCCTAGAAGTCACCTGGATGAGGAGTAGGCAGAATTCCTTCAGGATTTGCTTCCTTCCACAAATCCATCATCATTCTGAAAGTCAAGGTCATTTTTACATTTTAAAAATGAATTCCACTTCTGCTTCAGAAGATAAAGTAGACATAGTTCTCCTTATTCCTCCTGCTAAGTACAACTAAAAACCTTAGAAATATATATAAAACAAGAATAAGGAGGCTCTCAAGGTTGGAGAAAAGAAAATAGAGCCCAGGAGTAATATGGGGATGAATTTCCAGAGTTTTCCTTTTGTCTCACATACCCTAGACTGACTTCCAAAGAAGTCAGAATCCTGGAAACTCTCAAGCAAAGATAAAAAGAAAACCAAATCAAAGACACCAAGAAGAGCCTACTTTCTCCAGCTGAAGAACCAGGAGTAGGCAGCCTAGAAAGACAGAATACTTTTAAACAATAATTGCTCTTCTTCAGCCAAATGCCACAGATTAAAAAAAGCAAGAAAGAAAAACAACTGAAGGCTAGGGTGGAGGAATTCGATTTCTACCTTCAGCAAACTCTAACAAGGCTCCCCTATATCCTGCATAGGAGTGTCAAAAAAACCAAGTTGGAAGCTATGACATTCTCACAAGGTAATAACAAAATAGACCCACCTTGAGATGGTTCAGAGGCTGCATAATGGAGAGTCAGAACTTTCACTACCATTCACTGATAATGTGATAATGAGGGATTATTATCAGTGTTAATGAGGTGATACCCTTCCTATGGTTTCAGTGAAGGCCATAAGAAGAGCGGCTCTGCTCCAACTTCCAGACAGAATGGTACCAGTTGAGGACTGATGTGGGTGAGCTTGGAGGCCTGAACTCCTAGCCCCATTTGAAAAAAAAAGTCTAAACAGAGCCTCAGGGAATAGTGAGACTATAACAAAGGATCTATTAGAATCCCAGAAGAAACAAAGAAATAAGACAAAGGTTAAAAAAAAAAAGAGAGCTCAAATTCCCAAAATTTGGCAAAAGACAAACTCACAGATTTAAGAAGCTGAGTAAATATCAAAAGTACAAAGAAATCCACACCAAGACAAATCTTGTCAAACTTTTGAAAACTAAATTCAAACCAAAAAAATCTCAAAGGTAGCAAGAAGAGAATGATACATTACCCATAGAAGAAAACAACTGGAAGGCAAGTGCATTTCTCTTTGAAAACCACAGAGGTCAAAAAGAAGGAAGCTGCTTGATATTTTCAAAACCTGAAAGAAAAAGAACTGCTGACATAGAGTTCTATATCCAGCAAAAATATCTTTCAAAAAGAAAGGGGAAATCAAGCTGTCTCAGATGAAGATACTGAAGAATTAGTCACTAGTAGACAAACCATAAAAGAATGATTAAAGGGAGAACTCTAAAGCAGAAAAGAAATGGTAAAAGAAGGAATCATGAAATAACAGAAAGAACAGAAGAATGGAAGGAGAGAAAGTATGAGTAAATTGACATTCTTTCTCCTCTTGAGTTTTCTCAAGTATATTTCACAGCTGAAGAATAAATTATAACATAGTCTAATGCAGTTCTCAATAAATATACAGGAAACATTTAGACAACTCTACTACACAAACTGGGCTTCCCTGGTAGCTCAGCTGGTAAAGAATCTTCCTGCAACGAAGGAGACCCTGGTTGGATTCTTGAGTTGGGAAAATGCCCTGGAGAAGGGACAGGCTACCCACTTCAGTATTCTTGGATTTCCCTTGTGGCTCAGATGGTAAAGAATCTGCTGCAATGCAGGAAACCTGGGATCAATCCCTTGGTTGGGAAGATCCCTTGCAGGAGGGCATGGCAACCCACTCTAGTATTCTTGCCTAGAAAATGCTCATGGATTTAGAGGATCCTAGTAGGCCATAACCCATGGAGTTGCAAAGAGTCAGACATGACTGAGCAAATCAGCACAGCACAGCACTACACAAATTACACAAATTGATAAATGTGATAAAATCATATAGAAATAAATATTCAAAGATAAGAGTGCATGTAAAACTGGGGAAAATCCAACATTAAAATTAGATCAATATCCTGTTTGTGACATTGTACAGTAAGTTTTGCAAGATGTTATCATTGGCAGAATTGGGTGAAAGATACATGTCATCTTTGCATTATTTATTGCAATGGCTTGTGAATCTACAATTATCCCCAAATCAAAGTTTTAACAACAATGCATTCCTGAAATGGAAATTGATAGGAACAAGCTCCCAGAAATAAAGGCAGATATCTATAGAAATAAAAATAGAAATATTAGACAGAAAACACTGTTTAACCATATATATTAATAGAGACTGGTAGGCAATCAATCAACCAGTCAATCAGTAAATAAGTCATCTAGAAAAGATAGCAAGATCTCATAACACGGTCACAATTTGACTCAGAATCTGTGGGAGGTTCTGATGTTTACAAGTTCAGAGTCTTCACTCTAATCAAAGTACACCAAATTTATCCATCTCTGAAGACTGACTTTATTAATTTAACTCATAAGAGGCTAATACTTACATAAGCAGGAATGCTTAGATGCTCTTTTCTTTGCTGACCCTCACTCCTCAATTCCCCTCCTTTTTTTGGATATTTCTCATTCAAGGTCCTCCAATTAGAACTCTCCACCCAAATAAGCATCCATTTTTCCTAAGGACCATACATTTAAGCCTTCTCTGAAGAAAGGAAAAATTTTTCCCAGTAATTTAACATAATTTAAATTAATTATTAATTTTGACTCTACCTTTCATAAAACAGCAACCACTGCATTATTCTTACCAAGAACATTTGTTTCCTTCCTGAGACTGACCTGTATTATAAAGTCTACAACACTTTATAAATTTCTCCCTCTTTGGCATCCAGTACAAGCTCACTATGTACTTTATTTTTAGTTTCACAGTAAGTGAAAGAGGAAATATAAAATATCCTATTATCTGCATCTCTGACATTCCTTGCTCCTTCACTGCTGAGCCTTACCTTGATTTGATCTCTTTCCATAAGTACTTCTTTTGCATACTATTCATAATTGCAATTAATTAGTTAAAGATGCAACAATTGTTTCAATCATGTCATGCTTTATTTCATGCTGGACTGTAAGATCCTTGAGGACAGGGACCACATCTGTCTTGCATGTCCATCTGTTCCCAGTGCCTATCACAGGCAAATAACAGGATCTCAGTAAGTATTTGTCAAGTGAGTGGATGGATAGAGAGGAAGAAGAGAAGTGACTTAAAGTCTCTGTGTCTAGTGTTTTTATATGTAAAATGGAGATGTTGTGAAGATTAAATGCGACACCATTATGCATACAGAAGTTTTCAGGGCTCTTCCATCTTTCTTTCCTATCCATTCATCCATCATTCAGCTATATATTTAATCTGCATCATAGAACACAAGGGGATGACTAAGGTCTAGTGAAGGTTAAAAGTAACTAGACTAGACCTTGCTTAGAAAAGAGTCTTAGCATAATTTGTATGAGACTGCAATAACATTCTTACCATAGTAAACTTCTAAAATATAAAAAGAATAAAGAGGAACCAAAGAATTTCCTATGTTACAGAAACAATTTCTGTTAAAATTCTAATAGATTTGTTTCAATCCTTTTTCTATGAATAAAGTTGATTAAAATTTCAAATGGCAAGAACATTAAGAAGCAAGCTCTGAAATAAGCCCTCAAGTAGACAGTTAAAGTAAACTCTCAGGGTTAATGATTAAATTGATCTTAATTAAAATATTTAATAGGTATAATATATTTTAAATAATATTTTCCAATTATAAAATTGACCTCTATTTTTTATAAGGTAATTGTAAAATATGAAAAAATTTTAAAAATACAAAATTTTCCATAGTTTCACTGCAAATTTTTTCTGCACTTCTGTTTCAACACTTTTTCAGATGCATATTATAAATAGTGCATTTTCTAAGTATATAGAATATTTAATACTTGTTATAATCTAAGATAAATATGAGGAGAGCAAGGCAATCCACTTCAGTATTCTTGCCTGGAGAATCCCATGGACAGAGGAGGTTGGTGGCCTACAGTCCACAGGGTTGCAAAGAGTTGAACAGGACTGAAGTGACTTAGCATGCACACACACACACACACACACACACACACACAAGATAAATATAATGCATAATTACAGACATTTACTTAGCTATTTAAAATCTCTGTAACTATTTCATATGAAGAATAATCTACTGTTTTAACACGTTATAAGTAAGATAACTTTTTATATTGATGACTATTTGTTATGCATAATTTTTCAATATTATGATGTTATAAGGGTAAATTTTAGTCTTTTTTAGTCTTCATCACTCTGTCCATAGAATTTTCCAGCCAAGCATACTGGAGTGGATTGCCATTCCCTTCTCCAGGGGATCTTCCCAACCCAGGGATCAAACTTGGGTCTCCTGCATTGCAGACAAATTCTTTACCATCTGAGCCACCAGGGAAGCCCATAAAAGTAGAAAGCTTTCCATAAATATTCTGATCTGGTATGCACCCTTCTAGATTTTATATGCTTTCCATGTTGTTTCACATCTGATTCTTATGTAACACTGAAATGCACAGAGGAAGGCAACAACAGAACTTATTGGGAAAGTCTTGGGGGAGGATATTTATCCATCTCTCTGTTTATACTCACATTTTATGCTAATGATACAAGTATGTACTTCCTATCTATGAAAACTGGTGCTTTGATTTTATCTTTATAAACTTTCTCAGGGACTTTCTTAGCAGAAATACTAAATTGAGTTAGTTTTTCCTTATAGAAGATTGTATTTTGAGTTCATGAAGCAGGAAAGAAATTAAGCTATTAACAGTACATTTTTTCTTGTTCAAAATATCAATATGAATAATCATTATTCTAAAACAGTCTTCCTTCTCTTCAAAAAAATTCAGTGTAAATTTTTATTAAACAAAGGATGATCTTAGACAAGAGATCTCTTCTGTCACTATCTACATTGATGATGTTTTGTGTTTACGTTTGTCTCAATCATTTCCTCTTAGTCATACATGATTAAAAGATTTGTCTATTATTATTATTATTTCCAAGATATTATACTTGGAGGACTCTCTTTTCACTACAATCTGTGGGATTTTTAACTATGAGTTTACTGGGTTTTCTGTTTCTCTAGTGTGTGATCAGTTTGTTTGTTTGTTTGTTTGTCATGAATATTTTAAAATAAAGTATATTTCTTGGGTATGGAGTCAATGTGTATTGAAACTCTTTTATATTTGCACCTTTTATATTTGTCAACTGCAGCCATTAAATTCAAAAAAATATAAATTAAATCTTCCAGTCTGGTTGTAGTTTGGCTGAACCTAAGAAAACATGTATCTAAATGGATAATATCAGTGGATATATGCTTTGATGATTATGTCCTGTGTTTACTGAGAACAAGTATCTTCATGTGACTTAAATCTTTAACTTCCACTTTTCTGAATCATTACTGTGTTTTTATTATTATATTTGGCAAAAGAACTGAGTTCAAAATCTACCTTCTCAGTTGTTAGAACTTCAGACAATTTGCTTAAGCCCTTTGTAATTTCCTCATCGGTAGAACCAAAGTAATAATAGTCTTCAACAGACTGCTGTAAGGAGCAAATTAAAGTCAATAATGTAAAAGATTTTTAAAGTCATTTTGTTTTCAAATATGAAATATTACTTTTATTATTACTTTGTAAGTTTCAGACCTGTGACCAATATGTCTCTTAGACTGTCATTGCAAGGATGAAGTAAGCAAAATACAGAAAAAAATTCTTTAAATTTATTCTAAAGTACAAAGTATTTGCTATGAACCTGGACCAAAACTATGAAGGCCATTTTCTTATAACTTTTCACAAAATTTCTCTAATAAATGGATGCTAACTCTTTAGCTTTCTGAAAAAAATTATTATATTAAACTATTTTATTCACCAGAGCATTACAGAAGAAGAGATGAAATGCCATTCTTGAGTTTAGAAATATATTCTGCTATTTTTCACAGCTAGAACATTGAATGTGAATCCTCTTCAAAATTCATTTTATCCCCTAAATTAACTTTAGTGTGTTTGTTTTAGAACATTATGCTCTTATATGTGAGTCAAGGGGCATATGGTCTCTTTATTGGAAAATAAAGAACAGATGTGTAGTTTAGATAAGTACACATAAACATATGAAGGTCAATGGCAGGTGACTCAGCGTTTTCACCATGTTGTGGAAGGGATGTGAATAGTTTCCTTAGAGGAAATGTAATCCTTGATATAGTGACATTAAAAAACCATTATTTATTTTATTAGATAAGCATTAAAAGATCTAATAAAAAGACAGGTTTCTTCAAGTTGTGATAATTCTCTGGAAGCCTGGGTGATGAATTTAAGAAAATGTTCTGAAAGCCCATCCAAGTACTGAACACACATGTCAACAAAGACTCACATTCACTAAGAATAGCATCTTCTTTAATATACCTTCCCTTTAATTTCTTTGAATATTCATTTCACTTGGCATGAGAAGCCTGTGGGTAACTTGGCTCAGTAGGGTGTTTTACTTTAAATATTAAATCCCTTTATTGGAATCCCTTGAAATCAAAGGAAAGAATGTAACTTGAATAGAAAAAAAAGGAACTTTAAGTTTTTGAAAACTGTTGACATCTCTTTCTGTAATTTTGCCTTTCTTTGTTATAATTTTCCATTTTGGCCAGTTCAGAAGTTTGCTGAAAAACAGAGCAAGTCTTAAATCTGAAAAGCTGCACTGATTTTGCCTTCAGAGTGGGTTACACTTATGTTCTCTCAATGGAGGCCAAATCTTTTTCTGGCTGCACATTTTTTCCCACAGCTTTAGGAAGCTAGTTCAGACTCAAAATCTTTGAACGTAGACTCCAGATACATCTTTCTAATTAGTTTCCAACGTATCAGTTTCCAACTACACCAAACAATAACAATAATACAAAAGTAGCAAGCATGTCCTCAGATTCAACTATTCACTTACCTCTCATTAAAGCATGCATTTATTAACTAATTTAATAATTCATCACTTATCATGTATGTGTTAAGAACCTTGCCATGTGCCTGGAGAAATGGAGATAGTATTGCTTAAAAGACCTGTTTGGGGGCCCTGGAGAATCTCAGATTATAGTGCAAAAGAGAGATGTACATAAATTATTATAAAATAATGCAAGAAGGAATGAAATGAATGTTTGCCCAGGGATTAAGAGACCACCATGGAGGAAATGCAGATTTATATCTACTTTGGTAGTCATTATATTCTAGCACCTGGAACACTAAAAGCTGTGGCATTTGGTGAATATATGACAAACACATGGACTGATGGATGGATGCACAGATGGATGGAAGGGTCAAGAATATCCTTTTAGGAGAAAAATCAGTTCACCTGTGGACTGAAAACTATAAATGTATACATGAAAGACACACTTCCAGGTGGATGACGTGGTACAGAGAAATCAAAGAAATTTGGTTTTTCAGGGCACAGACAAGCAGCTTGGTGTGATTGCGAAGAATGTTTAGCAAAATGACAGAGAAAGAGATTGGGATGCTAAAAGAAACTATGTAACATGAAAGGCTTTTCAAACATCATCAAGAAATGTGGTTTTGGTGAGTAATAAAAAATACTAAAGATTTTAAGTAAAAAAATTGACATGATCTGATTTGCCAGGTATGGACAGAGCTACAGAGAAGCAAAGTTTTTGAGAGTTGTAGCCACAGAATGGTTGACATTACTACTCTGGAACTCAGGTTGATAAAATACACACTTCCCCCTTTTTTAATTGCTTAGGGATTCCAATAACCTTGAGAGGAAGGATAGCATAGTGGCTTAGATCAATTAAACTGGAACCAGACTGCGTAGGCTTAAATCCCGGTTCTGCCCCTTACCAGATTTGTGACTTTAAACAAGTTGCTGAGCCTCTCTGGGCATCAGTTTCTTTGAATGAAAATGAGGATGGCAATATCAGTGTTTGTGTTGGAAAGTTCATTATTATGAGGATTAAACAAATTGGTCTCTAAAGTACTTGGAAAAGTGGAAGTAGAGGTTGTAAAATTTGTTACATTTAAACCTTGCATCAGTTCAATTTAGTCACTCAGTCAGTCAGTCAGTTCAGTCACTCAGTTGTGTCTGACTCTTTGCAACCCCATGAACCTCAGCATGCCAGGCCTCCCTGTCCATCACCAACTCCCAGAGATCGCTCAAACTCATGTCCTCAGTACTGTTCAACTCTTTGCAACCTCATGGACTGCAGCATGCATGGCTTCCCTGCCCAGCACCAACTCCTGAAGCTTGCTCAAACTCAGGTCCATCAAGTCAGTGATGTCATCCAACCAGCTCATCCTCGGTCATCCCCTTCTCTTCCTGCTTTCAATCTTTTCTGACATCAGGGTCTTATCCAGTGAGTCAGCTCTTCCCATCAGGTGGTCAGAGTATTGGAGCTCAGCTTCAGCATCAGTCCTTCCAATGAATATTCAGGACTGATTTCCTTTAGGATTGACTGGTTTGGTATCCTCGCAGTTCAAGGGACTCTCAAGAGTCATCTCCAACACCACAGTTCAAAAGCATCAATTCTTCAGCACTCAGCTTTCTTTACGGTCCAGCTCTCATATCCATATGTGACTATTGGAAAAAACCATAGCTTTGACTAGATGGACCTTTGTTGGCAAAGTAATGTCTCTGATATTTAATATGCTTTCTAGGTTGGTCATAGCTTTTCTTCCTAGTGCCTTTTAATTTCATGGCTGCAGTCACCATCTGCAGTGATTTTGGAGCCCTGCAAAATAAAGTCTGTCACTGTTTCCATTGTTTCCGCATCTATTTGCCATGAAGTGATGGGCCAGATGCCAGGATCTTCTTTTTTTTGAACGTTGAGTTTTAAGCCAGCTTTTTCACTCTCCTCTTTCACTTTCATCAAGAGACTCTTTAGTTCCTCTTTGCTTTCTGCCATACAGTGGTGTCATCTGCATATCTGAGGTTATTGATATCTCTTCTGGTAATCTTGATTCCAGCTTGTGTTTCATTCAGTCCAGCATTTCTCATGATGTACTCTGCATATAATTTACATAAGTAGGGTGACAATATACAGCCTTGACATACTCCTTTCCCAATTTGGAACCACTCCTTTGCTCCATGTCCAGTTCTAACAGTTGTTTCTTGACCTGCATACAGATTTCTCAGGAGGCAGGTCAGGTGGTCTGGTATTCCCATCTCTTGAATAATTTTTCAGTTTGTTGTGATCCATACAGTCATAAGTTTTTGTGTAGTCAATAAAGCAGAAGTAAGTATTTTTCTGGAACTCTCTTGCTTTTTCTAAGATCCAATGGATGTCTCTGGTTCCTGTGCCTTTTCTAAATTCAGCTTGAACATCTGGAATTTCTTGGTTCACATACTATTGAAGCCTAGCTTGGAGAATTTTGAGCATTACTTCACTAGCATGTGAGATGAATGCAATTGTGCAGTCATTTGAACATTCTTTAGCATTGCCTTTGTTTGGGATTGGAATGAAAATTGGCCTTTTCCAGTCCTGTAGTCACTGCTGTTTTCCAAATTTGCTGGCATATTGAGTGCAGCACTTTCACAGCATCATGTTTTAGGATTTGAAAAGGCTCAACTAGAATTCCATCACCTCCACTAGCTTTATTCATATTGATGCTTCCTAAGGCCCACCTGACTTTGCATCCCAGGATGTCTGGCTCTAGGTGAGTGATCACACCATCATGGTTTTCTGGGTCATTCAGATCTTTTTTGTATAGTTCTTCTGTGTATTCTTGCTACCTCTTCTTAATATCTTCTGCTTCTGTTAGGTCCATACCATTTCTGTCCTTTATTGTGCCCATCTTTTCATGCAATGTTCCCTTGGTATCTCTAATTTTCTTGAAGATATCTCTAGTCTTTCCCATTCTATTGTTTTCTTCTATTTCTTTGCACTGATCACTGAGGAAGGCTTTCTTTTCTCTCATTGCTATTCTTTGGAACTCTGCATTCAGGTGGGTATATCTTTACTTTTCTCCTTTGTCTTTTACTTCTCTTCCTTTCTCAGCTATTTGTAAGGCCTCCTCAGACATCCATTTTGCCTTTTTGCATTTCTTTTTCTTGGTGACAGTCTTGATCATTGCCTTCTGTACAATGTCATGAAACTCTGTCCATAGTTCCTCAGGCACTGTCTATCAAATCTAATCCCTTTAATCTACCTGTCACTTCCACTGCATAATCATAAGGGATTTGATTTAGGTCATACCTGAATGGTCTAATGGTTTTCCCTACTTTCTTCAATTTAATTGAATTTGGTAAAAAGGAGTTCATGATCTGAGCCACAGTCAGCTCCCAGTCTCATTTTTGCTAACTGTATAGAGCTTTTCTGTCTTTGGCTGCAAAGAACATAATCAATCTGATTTCAGTATTGACCATCTGGTGATGTCCAGGTGTAGAGTCATCTATTGTGTTGTTGGAAGGGGGTGTTTGCTATGAACAGTGTGTTCTCTTGGCAAAACTCTGTTAGTCTTTGCTCTGCTTCATTCTGTACTCCAAGCCAAAACTTGCCTGTTACTCCAGATAGTTCTTGACTTCCTACTTTTGCATTCTAGTCCCCTATGATAAGAAGGAAATCTTTCTTGGTGTTAGTTCTAGAAGGTCGTTTAGGTCATTATAGAACCATTCAGCTTCTTCGGCATTAGTGGTTGGGGCATAGGCTTGGATTACTGTGATACTGAATGGTTTGCCTTGGAAACGGTGAGATTATTCTTTTTTGAGATTGCATCCAAGTACTGCATTTTGGACTCTCTTGTTGACTATGAGGGCTACTCAATTTCTCCTAAGGGATTCTTGCCCATAGTAGTAGATATAATGGTCATCTGAATTAAATTCGCCCTTTCCAGTCCATTTTAGTTCTCTGATTCCTAAAATGTTGATGTTCACTCTTGCCATCTCCTGCTTGACCATTTCCAATTTACCTTGATTCATGGACCTAATATTCTAGGTTCCTGTGCAATATTGTTCTTTACAGCATCAGACTTTACTTTCATCTCCAGTTACAGCCACACGTGGGTGTTATCTTCACTTTGGCTCCATCTCTTCATTCTATCTGGAGTTATTTCTTCACTGCTCTCCAGTAGGGAGGGGAGTTCATCTTTCAGTGTCATATCTTTTTGCATTTTCATACTGTTCATGGGGTTCTCAAGGCAAGAATACTAAAATGGTTTGCCATTCCCTTCCCCAGTGGACTGTGTTTTGTCAGAATTCTCCCTCATGACACCTCTGTTTTTGGTGGCCCTACACGGAATGACTCATAGTTTCATTGAGTTAGACAAAGCTGTGATCCACATGATCAGTTTGGTTAGTTTTCTGTGATTGTGGTTTTCATCTGTCTGCCCTCTTATGACCAAGGATAAGAGGCTCGTGGAAGCTTCCTGATGGGAGAAATTGACCTTGTATGTTGATTCACAGCTATTTTGTCTATATAGGCATGCTAAGTCACTTCAGTCATTTCCAAATCTTTGCAACCCTATGGACTGCAGCCCACCAAGCTCCTGTGACCATGGGATTCTCTAGGCAAGAATATTGGAGTAGGTTGCCAAGCCCTCCTCCAAGGGATCCTCCAGACCCAGGGATAGAACCTGCAGCTCCTGTATTGCAGGCAGATTCTTTACCACTGAGCCACCAGGAAAACCCATATTCTGCTAGGCTCCTCTGTCCATGGGAGTTCCCAGGCAAGAATACTGGAGCGCATTGCCATTTTTCCAGGTATTTTCCCAAACCAAGGATATAACCCACATCTTCTGTATTGATAGGCAAATCTTTTTCTTTCTTTCTTTTTTTTTTTTACCACTGAGCCACCAGGGAAGTATTTTGTCTGAAGTATGCATATATATTTTGTTTTTCATTTCTGTAAAATTGCACATGCATGCTTTTTATTTTCAGTGAACTGAAAGTTTTATCTAATTTTTACCCAAAGCTAGTTCTAAAATGGGTTGTGGAATAAACCAACCAGTGGGGCTTACTAATACAAATATTTAGATACTCAAGATCATATTAAATATATCCTTCCACACTGAGCATGTAAAAGATTCAGAGAGAATTTGTGAGAATGATCTGAAGGAGAGTGTATTTGGTATGCAGTGAGCACTCACCACCTGGCTGCCATCTCATTCTCTCATTCTCTCATTCTCTCTCCTTTCACAGTCCCTTGACACCTTGAGCTTTGCTCTACAGAGACCTGTTCCCCAGCATACCCCCACAGGATCCTTTCTTATGTGTAGTCCCTGTCGTGACCTTCAGGAGTAGTCACACTTCCTTTGCTCTGATACATTTTTTGAACTCTATGTAAAACCCCTTCTCTCACTTCTGGTGCTGGAGGTCCTGGCCAGCCTCTCTTTTGCCATTCTCAGTGTTAGTCATTCATTCATGTCCTACTCTTTGCAACTCCATGGACTGTAACTTGCTGGCTCTTCTGTCCATGGAATTCTTCAGGCAAGAACACTGGAGTGGGTTGCCATTCATTTCTCCAAGGGATCTTCCCAACCCTGGGATCGAACCCAGATTCTCCTAGCATTGCAGGCAGACTCTTCACCTTCTGAGCCACTGTGGAATTATAATCCTCAGGAAGAATTCAAACTAAAGGAGTGAAATCCCTCAACTGCCAGGAACACAGTGGAAGCTCTCAGATTGGTCCTGAGGAAGTTGAGGTGAAGAAGGTCTCTCACTCTGTTTTTCCTCCTGGTCTTTGTCTACATCTAGGAAATTGTCAGTAAAAGATCTCCAGCAATAAGGAAGGCTCCCATCTCTAAGGCAGAAATTTAATTTGAACCTAGACCTGACACAGACTTAGCATGGAAATGGCTTATGAGAGCAAGCACCTCTCATCCCCCTACATCCCCTCGCTTCCCACTTTCTAAGCATAGGGCTGTTGGACCAGAAGTTAGGTTACTGAGTTGGGGAAGAAAATCAAAGCAGCTGGTAATCCATGTCCCTGAACCCACTCCAACAGAAGATGGAAGCATTAACTTTCATAGATGAGGCTGGACATTTTAAGGACAGAAACGAAACAACTGCATGACTTAATGAGATTTTAATCTTTGGTATGTGTTCTACAAAGTCCTATAACTGCCTTTTTCATGCTCCTGTGTGTGTGTGTGCTTAGAAGCTCAGTCGTGACCAACTCCATGGACTGTAGCCAGCTAGACTCTTCTGTTCAGCGATTTCCCAGGCAAGATACTGGAGTGGGTTGCCATTTCGTACTCCAGGGTGTCTTCCTGACCCATGGATCAAGCCTAGGCAGCGGGAAATCTAGGTCACTGAGCATCAGGAGACCAGTGAGAAAAGGAAATAAATGTGGTCTGTGAAATGCATGCTACAAATTGTACTTGTTTTAAGTACTGGTTATAATTTTTTAATTCTGCCTTCTGTTTTATCCATTTGCACATTTTACTCCAGATGAACCAACTCACTCTATCCACCACTCAGTAATTTTATTTCCACACCTTTTCTCATGCCTTCTCTTCCAACTGACATGAAAGCACTCATCACATTCAGGACCTGTAACAAACACCCCATTATTCTTATGATGCCAACAAACCCTTTGATCAGAGGTTCTCAAGCTGCTCTCTTGGATGAATTTCAGAGTCTTTGAATCCCTGAAGTTGTACCCCAATATTTGGGTGAATGTGTGCACATACATTTTTCTTCTGGTGTCAGAATTTACAGCTTATACCAGATTCCTAAAAGAGGACTAGGAGGAAAAGGTAAAGGAACATCTTTCTTTATTCCTTTTCTCCTATGGCTGAAATAAATTCGAAATATTCATGTCCAGGTCTGTACAAAATTTTGAACGAGGTGAAATTTACTTCTCTGAACTTCCTATCCATAAGGACTCTTTGGTCTTTTCTTCCACCTTTTGACTCTAGTAATAGGCAATATTGGGATCAGGCATATATTCTTTAAGTTACTGATGGAACTTTCCCCAGAAAATCTCACTGAAACACTTTGTTCTCATAAATCTATTTCAAGATGTAGTAAACTTGGGTAAAAATTTTATTGGTTGTTAGTGGAGATTTCTTAACTCCTTAGGTGCATTGTGTAGACTAGGCCTAAGACAACATATATATTTCTTTTCAGGTGTTAGTATAAATATACACATACAGTTAGTTTTTTACTGTGTGCATGTTGATTTCTTTGAGTCATACATGGTGTCTATTATAGAAGGTGTTAGTCATTCAGTTGTGTCCAACTCACTGTGACCCCATGGACTGTAGCCGGCTAGGCTCCTCTGTCCATGGAGTTTTCCAGGCAAGAATACTGGAGTGGGTTGCCATTCCCTTCTCCAGGGGATCTTCCCAACCCAGGGATCAAACCTGGGTCTCCCACATTGCAGGAAGTTTCTTTACAAAGGATCTGAGTCACTGTTTGAGTATGTTGGTTAGTTTTTAGAAGCTGAACCTAATGAATGCCAGTGGTTGTCTGATTTTCACTGATGATATGTCTGTCCATTTCTCTCTCTCTAGGCACTTCTTTGAGTGTTATTCCAAAACTTTCATTCATTTGCTTCTTCTTTTAGCCCTTCTCTATGATTTTAATCATTGTTTCAGAGTTGGAACAGTTCTCCTTGGTGGCATTTGATTGTGAGTCAAAGTTATCACAATTCCCAAGGTACTTCAAGATCCAATTTCTATTTTCCCCCACAGAAAATTAAAGGAGGTAATTTCCCCCTCATTTGGCATCTACATCTATTAGCTTCAATTCATAATGTTAAATAAATGCCAATAAATATCTATTAATAAGGGGGAGAGTGTCTGGAGGAAAGAGCTGAAAATGGAAGTGATTATTTACAGATTTCTAGACATTTTTTCTGACTTTCTATGTCCTACACATGAGTGTAAAATTTATCCTGCTGAGAGAATCCACTTTCCTGAAACATACTTCCTTCTCTCCTAGAGAAAACTGTCTCTTCTGCTCCAGTGAAGATTCCTTTCAAATCCACAAATAAATCTTTCACACCGACAAGGTTTGGAGAAAATGAACAAATAAAAGAAACTTAAGGTGAAAGTAGAGAAAAAGGTTCTCTTTGAAGTATAATCAAATTTTAAGCCTCCATTTTAACTAACAGAAACTGTCCTTTGATCTGTTAAATCAATGTTTAAAAAAAGATAACTTGAGTAAGTGCAGTAATTGGCATCTTATCACTAGTCAGGTGATAGAATTCACAGGATTGGTTTGGGGGACACAAGACTGAGCAAATAAAAGTGGTAAAAATAAGGTTTTCAAGGTGACTTAATGTTGCATAGCACTTTTTTTTTTCATTTATTTTTATTAGTTGGAGGCTAATTACTTTACAATATTGCAGTGGTTTTTGTCATACATTGACATGAATCAGCCATGGATTTACTGAGGGGTGTGACTGTGTGGGACTCCACTGAGCCGGTTGGGCTCTGTGTTTATTCCTGGACCCCCTGCCTTCTTGGTAAGCATATACCTTTCATCTGTCCTTTGGGAACAGTGTGTGCCAGTACTAGCGACTCAATCATGTCTGACTCTTGTGACCCATGGACCGTAGGCAGTCAGGCTCCTTCATCCATGTTTTCCAAGCAAGAATACTCCTGACCCAGGGATTGAACTCAGGTCTTCTGCATTGCAGGCAGATTCTTTACCATCTGAGCTACAAGGGACCCTGACCAAAGTACAATCCCTGGCTCCTCCTTGCCTGATCTTTAGGATAACATACTTTTTAATACTTTTTGGATGCTTGAAATCTGGTCTGTATTTCTTCCTGTCCAAATGGTATTTCTGTACTGGGTTGGCCAAAAAGTTTGCTCAGGGTTTTCCATAACAGCTCATGGAAACACCCCAATGAACTTTTTGGCCAACCCAATATATGGGCTTCCCAGGTAGCTCAAGTAGTAAAGAACCTGCCTGCCAATGCAGGATACATAAGACACACAGCTTCAATCTCTGGGTCAAGAAGATTCCCTGGAGGAGGAAATAGCAACCCACTCCAGTATTTTTGCTTGGAGAATCCCATGGACAGAGGAGCCTGGGAGTTGGAAGCGACTAAAGCGACTTAGTATGCAGCATGCAATATATTGTGTGGTTAAAATTCAAGGTTGTTCCTTCTCCTGTCTAGTTGTTCAACCATATCTGTCAAAAAAAAGAGGTTTCCCTCTTTTCCCCAAAAAAGAATACATATTTTAAAGAATTAATGTTTCCCTGAAATCTCTCTTGTAAGACACAACCACACCACCATGGTTTGTGTTTGTCATATATAATTTTTAAGATTCCACTTAGATATTAATTTACATAATGAATGTATTTAGAATCATGAACACACGGACACACAAAAATGCAAGAAAATATAGCCAGGTGGTTAAATATATGGACTCTAGGGACAATTTGCTGACATTCAAATCTCATCTGTAAACTTTTAAGTAGCTTATCTCAGCTTCTCTTTTCCTATCTGTCTTGAGAAAATACTTCATATGGTTACTTTTAGTATCAGTCTGGAAAACTACCACCAAAATTCCTAATACATAGTAGGCAATGTGTTCACATTGGTCATGAGTATACTATAAAATATTCCTTAATTGCTTTGTCCCTTATCAGTAATTCATAGATCCCTTTCTCAGACTGTAAAAAATCTGCCTGCAATGGAGGAAACCCAGGTTCGACTCCTAGGTCAAGAAGATCCCCTGGAGCAGGAAATGGCAATCCACTCCAGTATTCTTGCCTGGAAGAACCCCATTGATGGAGAAGCCTGGTGGGCTACAATCCATGGGGTCGAAAAGAGTCAGACACTACTGAGCGACTTCACTTCACTTCACTTCACTTCACTTCACTTCACTTCTACCTTCTGTTTAGGTTTTCTTTGCACTGATGAGCAAAGAAAAAAAGTAATTTTAAGGTTCGTGATTGTTTTTGTTGATTTTTCCATTGAACATTTGAAAACAATTTATAATTATACACAGTAGAAATTATATTGAAAGTATAGATTACTTTGAAGGCATAGTGCTAGTGCTGAGTTGTTCCGTTATGTCCACATCTTTGCAGGCCCACCAGGCTCCTCTGCCCATGGAATTTTCCAGGCAATAATACTGAACTGGGTTGCCATTTCCTCCTCCAAGGGATCATCCTGATGCAAGGATCAGATGCAGGTCTCTTATGTCTCTTGCTTAGGCAGGTGGAGTCTTTACTACTAGCACTACCTGGGGATAGTGGCATCTTTACACTACTATTCAGGAATGTTCTCTCTGTTTTCATCTCTACTTGCAGATATGTTTTCATGAAGTTATCTACTCTGTGTCTTTAATTCTTTTAACTCTTCTCCACATTGCTATGTTATGTAATTTTTCTTTACCATAATGTTTTCTATTTCTGTTTAGTCTTTAGTCTGTTTAGTCTTGTTTCTGCTTTGCTCAAACTTGTCAGTAATTCCTGTTTTTTCAAGGAGGTAGTGACATTTTTTACAACACATGTTTTTTAAAGTTTAGGTGACCTAACATATTACTCCTTTCCTTTGAAATTATTTTCATCATTTTTCTTTTCAGTGATTACTTCCCCAGTCAAGGATTGGGTAAATATTCATTAATATTTTCTTCAGTTATGAAAATAAATTTAAAAAGTTTATTATTAAAATATATACCAGGATCCAGTTCCTAAATATTCCAACTACATGCTATTAAAAAGAAACACCTAAAAGAGAATGCTTCAGAAGTTTAAAAATAAAAGGAATGACAAGGATGTATTTTTTAAAAGTTAGTGGTAATAATAACAAAGTAGAATTTGGTGCAAAATGAAATGTCTTGATAGGAAAAAGATAATAATGTTATATCAGTAACAGCTTATAGGGCACAATAATAGTAAAATTAATGTAAACATAAATGCAACAAATACATTCCATTAAGATATGTGGGGGGGAACTATAACAATTATAAAAGAAATAGGTAAAAACACAGTATGGGCAAATGATTTCAACATAGCATCTTCAATATATGAGAAATCATGGGAAAATTATAAATTATTTATCTAAAAATCTTTTTCTAAACCATGAAAGAATCATAAGAAAATTTCTAAAAAGTACAATTTTTCAGACTACATTCTAACTATAGTACAAAAATACCTAGAAAGGAATAGCAAATGTTTAAATTTTAAAAGAAATCAACTGAAGATTCAAAAACCTTCCTAAAAATTAGTGGGTCAAAGAGGAAATTCAAGTGATAATTATATAGTATTTTGGAAATGAGAATGCTTTATTTACTGGAAACAGAAAAGGTACAGGCAAATTCACAGAGTTAAATTCTCACAATTAAAAACTTCATATTCTAAAGGAATAAAAAGGGAGTAAATGCAAAAGACTTCATAATGAATTAGGCAGCCTTCAAAACGCCTGTCATGCCCATAGCCTCTTGGGAGGTGAACCACCTGCTCACAAGGCCTTCTGCCACACAGTGATACCCTGTATTCTTCCTCCAGACATTTAGCCAATGGGACCAGGGGTCAACTTGTGATCCAGAATTGCTTATCCTTAGTCTGGACAGTCATCAGTAGAAATCTACCTTAAAAAGATGAGCAGGACAATGAAATGACACTTCTTCAGGTACCTGAGCTGCTCAAGACACAATACACCTCTGCCATGATACCTCCTGGGAGATATGTTCTCCCAGTGGCTAAGAGAAAAGTTAAGAACCTTGTGTGTTGGGATGCAGGTACAGAGAGATTGGAAACAAAGTTTCTCCTAGTGCTGATTGGCTCAGAAAAGCTGATTTGAGCAATTATAGAGTAGCTGTTTGCTTTTCACCTCTGTGTTTCTCCTAATCAGTATTTCCAACAATTAGCAGCAGACTATGAGGGGCCTATCTCAATTGTGACCATTCATGTTTTTCTTATTGAGAAAGCAAAATACATGTTATATTATTTAAGAATCTCAATCCATGCTTCTTAAGGATATAATATCAATGCTTACTCTTCTGGAGCATGAAAGGAAAAAGACTTCACATATGATCTTCCTTTAATTTAAGGTGCTATTTTTAATCTCTGCTTTTAACCACCTTCAATAGTATTTAATAGAAGTTTGGAAGAAAGCATACCAAACTAGTTTACTGAATGTAAAAAAGATATATAATTATTCATTCTTTCTCTTTGTTTCATTTATTCATTTGCTTGTTTATTTTCAGAAATGTATATAATGCTGAAGTAATGAAGTTAATATTTTTGGCAAAAGGAATAAATGCACAAAAAAGTTAATAAAGCCAGAAGTGAAGTAGACAGTAGGAAGTATGTACTGCACAGTCCCATGCAGTTGCTAAAGTTAAGCTGATAATTTATCTCTTTGTTCCATCAGCCAAAGAGAAATAAAGTCAGTTATAAAATTTGCTTTCAAAATACAAAAATCATTTATAAACTTTGTAATATTTTCAAAATACAAATAATTTGTTCAATTTCTTATTGAGGAAAATCTGGGCTTTTTTTTCCTTCTATGGATGTTTTCCCGTATTTTAACAGGTAAACAAACAGCTTCCTGATAAGCTTCCCCTAGCTACAGGTACAAGCACTGTACAGTGTTAGTGAACTACATGTTAAAAGATCCTGAGTTAAAATAATGTGAATTTTATTCTTGTAACTTACTTCAGTTTGTGCTAATGGCATAACATGAAAGAGTAGTTCAATAGAAATTATTCTAAAAGGGACAGAAAACAGAATGCATTTTAACATCTCAGTAAAATCACATATGTTAAAAGATTTCAATCACTTTGAGTTTAAGCTGGGAATAAGTATTGTATTAATTGGCTTCAGTTGTACTCTTGGCTTCAACACTGATCCTTGCGTGCACGCTCAGTCATGTCTGATTTTTTGTAACTCCATGGACTGTAATCCATAAGTCCCCTCTTTTCATGGAATTTCCTAGGCAAGAATACTGGAGTGGGTTGCCTTTTGCTTCTCCAGGGGATCTTCCCAATCCAGGGATCGAAACTGCATCTCTTTTATCTCCTGCATTGGCAGCCATATTCTTTTACCACTGAGCCACCTTGGAAGGCCAAATTAATTGGCTCATGAACAAAATTGCAGGTGTGGGTCTTTCTCTCCTCCTGCCAAGTTCATCTCAGCCTTTCTCTGCATGCTGGTTTCATTATCTGAGAGCACTCTATGCCACACTCTTGGGACATGGCCATGGCCCTCAGCAACTCTAGACGTACTTGGTAGCCATGCACACACTTGATATTAAAAGCAAAACTCCAAGGAAGGACTTTAGCTTGGGTCACATAACCAGTTGTTAACAATTGCCAAACCAGAGAGTCAGTTATAAAAACAACAACAACAACAAAATGATCATTTGGAAGAGTTGTCCAGAGACGGAAAAAAAAGAAAGCAATTCTCGAAAGGGAAGGATGGGATTGGTAAACACAAGGCCCTTGGAAAACTCAGCGTGAATACCAAGTGCCAAATAACAATATCTACTGAGAATGAAATATAAGAAACTGCTATGCAAGTAATAAAGTGAATTCTTGGAAATTTAAATTTTCACCAAAAAAAAAAGCTCAGAAAAAGATTTCAGGGGAGAAAAAAATACTGATTTTTTCCGGGGAGTGGGGGTGGGAAGTGAAACTTCTTTTCTCTAAATCCTTGTGACTTAAGAGCAAATTGCTAGCTACCGAAAGTTTGAAAATGAAGAGCCCCCAGGAGTCTACTCCACTGGCCCAGAAGGAAGATGATGGCTCAGTGACCCTCCTCCTAGCTGAGTACACCACTGTCTACTTTGAGTCCTCTCGAAAGTCTCAGAATGATATAAACATAAGCCAATGGCAATAATGCTTACTGAGGAAATACTTGTGTGTATGAACTGCAATTCTTTGCAATTAAATGTCTTTGAAAATCATTTCCTAAGAGTTCTAAGAAGACTTTCGGTCATTACCCTCCCATTTCCATGCAGCAATATTCCCACAGGTGCTATGACAGAGGAAATATGCCAGTAAAAGTCATTTTCTAAACAATGCTCTGAAGGACACTGAGGCAAGGGCATACTTAACAAAAGTGTGTCATGCCTTGTAATGTGAGGCTGAAATTTTGTCCTATATTTTCAAGATGGTTTCGTAGAAAAAGAACTCTAGCCTTACCGAATGCTGAAGAGCACCCTGAAATGTCCTTCTCACCCTTCTCCAATAAGAAAGAAAAACTCCAACCTGATGCAACTATTAAATATGGAAACAGATTGGTTTAGAATTGAGTTTTCATCTTAGCTCACCTGCTAATGAAAACTGGTAAGCATAGGTTTCACAACTTGTTTGTAATGAAACTTTTCATGTAAATGGTAGACTCATATTACATATCTGGTAAATATGCTTCTTTAATTACTTTAAAATTAACTTAATTAATTTTAATTAATTTATTGCTTTACAATTTTGTGTTTGTTTCTGTTGAACAACAAAGTGAATTAGCCTTTTGTGTTTATATGTGTATATACATATATATCCCCTCTTTTTTGGATTTCCTTCCCATTGAGGTCACTACAGTTCACTGAGTGAAGTTCTCTGTGCTATTTAGCAGGCTCTCATTAGTTATTTATTTTATACAGAGTAGTGCTTCCCAGGTGCTGCTAATAGTAAAAACCTGCGGTTCGATCCCTGGGTCAGGAAGATCCCCTGGAGGAGGGCATGACAACCTACTCCAGTATTCCTGCCTGGAGAATCCCATGGACAAAGGAGCCCAACAAGCTACAGTCCATGGGGCCACAAAGAGTCAGACATGACTGAAGTGTCCCAGCATGCACACAGTGTATATATGTTAATCCCAATCCCCAACTCATCCCATTCCTCCTTGTCCCCTTGGTAGCCATATGTTTGTTCTCTACATTTGTGACACTATTTCTGCTTTGCAAATAAGTTTATCTCTACCATTTTTCAAGATTCCACATAAAGATGCTACTGTTTAATTCTTCTGTTTTGCCTTTTTTACTTTGGAACAAATTAGTTTCCAATTACCAGATCCATGTTTAAGTAAATACAATTAATCTATATACAGTTTGCATGACAGTTATGAGAAATGTGAATGCTAAGGCTGGTTGTTAGAAGAAAAAATCTCTATTTCAGTTGTCTTTGAAATGTTACACTTTATTTTGAATGATTGAGGAGGGCATGGCAACCCACTCCAGTATTCTTGCCTGGAGAACCCCATGGACAGAGAAGCCTGGTGGGTTACAGTCCATAGGTTGCAAAGAGTCAGATATGACTGAAGCGACTGAGCATATTTTGAATGATTAATAAGATTTTTACTGTAAAGAAAGGAAGAGGGGTATTTCAGGATAGGAAATTCCATACAAAGGCCCAGAACCATGAGAGGGTAGGTTGAACTCAAGGATATAAATGAGGATGGTAACAACACAGTCCACTCTGCTGGAAAGAGGCCCAGGAGTCAGTCACCCAGTTTAATGCCCAGCACCAGCCCCAGGGTGCTCTGGGAGAAATGGCTATACATTTATGCCACAGCAGAGTGATTTGTAAACCTATGTGCAAACTGTGGCAACTGAAGAATTAACATAATTTGAGCCAAGCTGTTGTGCTGGCCTGTGATAATCAGAAAAATTCAAGACCTGTCCTTACATTCAAATCAGGCAACTTCCTCTTGACTATTAATAAAAGTGCACCAACCTCAATGCTCACAAAACTGCATTATCAATATTGAGATAAGGAAACCTCTGAATTTCTAGCCTAAACTGTGTACAGTTGAACCTTTAAAGATTAGACTTCAAACTTTGCTGTGTTCCCCCCCGCCTTTTTAGTTATCATTAGGGAACAGGAACGTGTGCAGAGTGAAAGGCACTGTCTGTGACTGCATCCCATTAGTCATTTTAGCACCTGCCTCATCCGATGTCAACACAGAATTCTGCTCTTCTTCCTCGTTCTCCTTCATCTGCTCCAGAATTTCAGCCAACAATCAAGAACACACCACAGTTCTTGGCAACCCCAAGGTCCAGATGCTGAACAATTTTTAACAGTGAACTCATTACTAATGGTATTCTCCTACTAACACTTTGGAAGCAATCTGTGACCATGAAATCTGCTCACAGGATACTTACTGCCTTACTAAATCCACATAGATGCAGCAGAAGTAGCTGTGTGCAGGAGGACTTGTGATCACCCTGACTATTATGTATACATAGTGAAATCTGATTCAGTTCTTTTATTGCCAACAGGTGATTATTTCTCAAGTATTTGTACCAGGAGCACTCATATTATAAGCAACGCTTTGCTTCTTGGGAAAAATAAATAATTTGCTCCAGAACTAAAACTTCTTCAGAACAGCTAGTAAAAAGCAATAATGTTTTTGAGGTATATTTCCTTATTTGTTTATCCTTCTCACTGGGTTTATGATGCTACCTTAAGCAAGTGAATTAAGATGTTTTATACTTCCATAATACCTTCATTTAAAAGACTTTAAATCAGAAACATATTGTGTTCTGCCAAACTACAGAGGCAAAGTGGTACAAGTAAATGATTACCAACTCTGACAAGCAGACTGAGGTAAAGGGAGAATTTGATTAGTGCTACACACATTGAATTGGAGGACTCTTCATAATTGCTGAAATTAAGACATTTTACCCCTCTGCTACCCACTCCAGTATTCTTGCCTAGAGAACTCCATGGGCAAGAGGAGCCTGGCAGGCTACGTCCATGGGGTCTCAGAGTTGGACATGACTGAGCAACTAACACTTTCACTTTAGGGGCTTTCCTGATAGCTCAGACAGTAAATAATCCACCCGCAATGCAGGAGACCTGGGTTCAATCCCTGGGTCAGGAAGATTCCCTGGAGAAGGAAATGGCTACCCACTTCAATATTCTTGCCTGGAAAATCCCATGGACAGAAGAGCCTGATGGTTACAGTTCACAGGTTGCAAAGAGTCCATCATGACTGAGCGACTAATACTTTGACTTTTACCCCTCTCAGCCAAGACGACAAATACCCTCAAAAGAGCTGATAAACTCAGAGCATGTTTCCCTTTGGTGTCTGCATGCAGCCTCAGAACTCTCCAGGGCACCTGAGCGGCCTTAGCCAGCCTCTGGTGTGTGTGTGTATATATATATGTGTGTGTGTTTATATATATATATATATATATATATATATATATATATATGTATATATATATATATATATATATATATATATACCCTTGTCCCTAATGTTCATATTTTAATTGCTCTGAGGGATCCAAAAGCAACTGAATCGAGGGAACTGTCAGAAATAACCTGTATGAAAGTGAAAGTGTTAGTCACTTAGTCGTGTTAGTCACTTAGTCGTGTCTTCTCTTTGTGGACTGTAGCCCGCCAGGCTCCTCTGCCCAAGGAATTCTCCAGTCAAGAATACTTTAGTGGGTAGCTATTCCCTTGTCCAGGGGATCTTCCCCACTCAGGGATCGAACTGGGTCTCCAGCATTGCAGGCAGATTTGTTACCATCTGAGCCACCAAGGAAGCCCTGTAGGATTTACTCCAAATGCCTCCATGATCAAGATCAAAACAGGACCAAGAATTTTTTTCTTCTGTTGTGACTCTAAACACTTAATGGTTTAAATAATGGCTCTTAGGAGACTGTTTCCAGGTACTCCATTTTTTTTTTAACAATTGTCAATGTTCCAGAAATGATAGGGCAGGCCCTTAGATGAGTTCTATGAATACCAGACCATGAATAAGATAAATCCCCTTAGTCACACACCTCATCAGATTAACTTCAGCCTGTCTCTTCCATACTGATCTCAATTTAGCATAATCAATATTTTTAATGATGAGTCTGTGAGTGAATAACTCCATAGAGTTATTACTATAAAATCTTGAGCTATAGTATTATGTCTAAGGTGTAATCTCCAGGATCAGACTACCCAGACCTAGGTTCTGCCTAACAGTTGTGGTGGTGGGGTGGTAAAGAAGCTGCCTATCAGTGCAGGAGACTCAGGAAATTCATGTTCCATTCCTGGATCAGGAAGATTCCTCTAGGGGAGGAAATGACAACCGACTCCAGTATTCTTGCCTGGAAAATCCCACAGATAGAGAAGCCTGGAGGGCTATAGTCCACAGGGTCACAAAAGAGTTGGACACAAATGAGCAACTGAGCACAAAGCCTAAAACCTTGGACAAGTTAGCTAATCTCTCTGTGATAGATGGAGTATACTAGTATACATCTTGTTGGGTTGTTCTGAGAATTTACTGAATTAATATGTATAAAGAGCTTCAAAGAGCCTGACACACAGTAAGCACTATAGAAGTGCTAAATATTATTATTTGCACATATATGATGCCTACTTAATTCCAGATATTTCACCAGGAAACATTGATCATAAGGAACAGTTGATTAGCCTCAATGAGAATGTGAAAATTGATCAAAATAAATGGGGCCACATTTCTAAAAAAAAAAAAATCTATTTGTGACAGTGGATTACTTGTATTTGCAAAAATTCCATGTCTGTGTTTGTATTTGATGAGCAGAGAATTTGACAAGTGAGAATTAAAACAATTAAATTCTTTGGAGCAGTTATCTTCACAGGAATTATTTTTTGTAAACAATTTTAACTTTTAAGTCTGGTGATAGAAAAGTTGATATTTTTCTTCTTTTTTGTAATGCATCAGGTTTTTGTATTTACACAAATAATTATCTATTTGCATCAGCTTGGTGTATGTCACAGTAATCATTATTTTTTCAATAGAATAAGTATTCATCATATTTTTGAAACTAAATTGTTTGCAGCTTAAAATTTTTATTTAACTGAATAATTTTTGAAGAAACTACCATCTAAGTTTCTGATTAATATAGCCTAGCCTCTTGAGAAGGTCATAAAAAGAAAGTCAACATTAAATTAGGTAGCGAAGTAATGCTACTTTTCTGAAAGATACATAACCCACAACTGAAAGAGGCTTTAATGTTACAATACCTGAATTAAAGTAATACATACCATCCAGTCAGCATTTAAGAAAACTGGTTCACTTCACAACTAGTTATAAATCTCTAAGGGCATTAGTGACCCTATTTGATTTTCAAAATAGCCCTTGACCTAAATCCACTTTTTAAAACTACACAGTTTGAAAATGGGACATTAAGAACCAAAAGAGTCAGCATTAGAACTATTTTCTAAAAGAAACATTAACGTCCCCCAAATTGATTTGATCTTTTCCCCCATGTGCCAATTCTTCAAAATGCAAGATATGTTATCTTAAAGAAAAATGCACAACGTAAGAGTCGTGACTTTAAGTTTTATTCATGGACTTAAGACTGTGGCCTGGGAGACAGCCCCTCAGTGGCTCAGGAGAAGCCAGTTTATGTATGACTTTTTTTGACTAGGAAATACATGCAGTCAATCATATATCATGGTAAAAGATTGCTGCTAATTACAAAGAACAGAGATCTTTTCTCAAGTTAATAATGTTAGTGCTTTTCTATATACAGGGAGAAGCAAACATCTGGTGTCACTGAAATTCATCTTGTGATATGGATCTAACTGTTTTGGCTGTTTATCCAAAGTACAGGGTACCTCATTCTGTTTTTCATCCTTAATTCCTCTCAGGATGCACTGTTGGTGGGCAACCTCACCAGCTACAACTTAACCAGAAGTGCTCTGTTTTACATCATTCCCAGTCCTTTATTTAATGCCACACTTCCCAGCTAAAATGAACTCCTTTGGCTTTGTAAAATGTAATGTCAAGCTTAAATTATATAAGCATTGTCTATTTAAACCATTTCACACACACACACACACACACACACACACACACACATATTTCCCTGAAAGCAGGAAGTAAATTTCTCATGTGAAAGGTTCACTCACTGAATATGGCCAATTTAGGCTGAGAAACCTATGTAAACAAACCTTGTTACTTTAATTTACTACCTCAAACCCACATTCTGTTTAGATTCTTCACTAATTAAGCACACAAAACCTAGGTTTCTTTGTCCTATCAATTCCTCACAAATGTATTGTTTCTTTTTCTTAAAAAACTATAAGTGCGGCCTGTTTTGGCCACTTGTAGGTCCCATTTCTATGATACTCCATGTGCATGAATTAAAATCTGTTCATTTTTATCTTATTAATCTCTCGTGTATGGATTTTGCTATTAGTTCAGCCATAAAAACACACAAGGGGTGAAAGGAAATTTTCACCTCCCCAACAACACCCAAAAATGTGCATTCATTCATTTTACGGCTACTGTTAGGGTCAATGTCTTTCAAACTTTAGGTAGAAAAACTGCAGGATTACCGATTATTTTTCAAATGAAAAGTGATTCGTTAAACTAATATTTCATTAAAAAGAATTTAAGTATAAAGTGGATTTTACAACATGTTTAAAAGCAAAACACCACGTCACTTAGAAATTTATGACAAAGGAGAAAAATTATATCTTTAATAAACTGCTAATAGATTTTCATACCTAAAATTAGATTTCAAAGGCTTTGCATTTTTAGGTAGAATATGGTGACCCTTTTTCTACAACCTTAAAGAGAACTAACTGGCAGTTCCTTGGTTGTAGCCAAGTGTTACTGTCCTTAATCTCCCTGTTCCTTGATGCCATGTCCACCTCAGTAGCTCAGTCGTGTGTGACTCTTTGTGACCCCATGGGCTGTAATCCATCAGGCTCCTCTTTCCATGGAATTTTCCAGGAAAAAATACTACAGTGAGTTTCCATTTCCTATTCCAGTCTTCCCAACCCAGAGATCAAATCTGTGTCTTTTGCATCTCCTGCATTGATGGGCAGATTCTTTATCACTTTACCACCTGGGAAACCCCCATTCCTCAATAATGAGGGTTTATTGGGTGTTCTTCTCCCTAAAAACTAATTCTAAACCAAAAAAAAAAAAAATTGACATGGAACCTAAATTCTTCCAATTTGACTTCACTTTCTTTAAGTCCTGTCAAATCACTCTCTTGCCAAGGTATAACTATTTCTGTAATGTCATTGTTGACCAGCTTGTCTTTCTTTCCACCTTGCCCCATTTTTAAGTTGTTGTCACACCATTAAAAATTTAAAATATGAAGAGATCTGCCCATGCTAACTCAGCACTCTTCAAAACTCCCTCCCACTCTTGGTTTAGATGTCTTGGGCTATAATATGTAAAAATACCAGCTTCTATATTCCGGAATCCCAGAAAGATTCTCCAAGATCTTCATCACTTCCTATTTAGAAGCCCACAGGGCTTCTCTACCATTGCGTCCTGCTTGATTCTGTCCCTACCCACATACCCTTCAGCTCCCACTCTCCCTCATCTCTGCTTCCACATTGTGATATTATGATTTATTAAAAATACATATATTTAGTCTCTCAGATGATCAAAATATATCTGTCCCTTATAGTCAGTCTTCCTTCACAATTCCTGGTTCACAGTTCCCATAACCCTTGGGATTTCCTAAGCAATGAAATCAGTGGGAGCATCTTTTGGTACAATATTTAGTCTTTCGTCTACAATTCACGGAAATGCTTCAGAGCCATAAAGGTGAAATGGGTGCTTTTATTATTCATAATAAGCCCTTCCCACCACAACATTTTTTTAGTGAAGGTGACTTCAAAGTACTTAAGGATGGGGGCTGGTTGCCAGGGAAACCAACTTAATAGTGGTTTGAAACTTTCAGTCGCATCCCCTGATTTCCAGGATGAGAAGAGAGGCTAAAGGTTAAATCGATCACCAGTGGTCAACGAGTTAATCATGCCAATGTAATAAAGTCTCCATAAACATCCCAAAGGAGGGTATTTGGAGGCTTCCAGGTCAAGGAAAGAGAACACTTCTATAAGCCACCTTGCCAGGCCCTAAGCTCCATGAAGACAGAAGCCCCTTTGTTTCAGACCTCACTGAAAGTATCTATCTTATCATCTGGCTATTGACTCATATCCTCTGTAATAAATTGATAATCTGGTGAGCAAACAATTTCCTGAGTTCCATGAGCTATTATAGCAAATTAATTGAGCCCAAAGAGGGAGTCTTAGAAATTTTTGATCTATAGCCAGTCAGTTGTACAAGTAACAACCTGGACTTGTGACTGGCATCTTGAGTTGGAGGGGTTTGTTAGAACCTCCAATTTGTAATCAGTCAGTCAGAAGACCAGGTAACCTGCGCTTGCCGCTGGTGTCTGAAGTACAAAAACTCCTGGACCCGATTCTAACATATGTGTGTGGAGGTTCCCCCACCAACATGCAATTCTTGGATACTTGCAGCACCTCTGAGAATTCGATTCAGTTCGGACACTCTCTACCTGGAGATGATATCAGATTCTACAGGCAAAGGGTTCAGTTTCTGGGCCAGGAAGATCCCCAGAGGAGGGCATGGCAACCTACTCCAGTATTCTTGCCTGGAGAATTCCATGAACAGAAGAGCTTGCTGGGCTATAGTCCAGGAGGTCACAAACAATCAGACATACTGAGAAACTTAACACGAAACTCATGTACTTATACAGAGTGGAATAACAAGAAACATAACAGAGTGATAAGGTATTTTTCAAACTTAATTTATCACTATCCTTTCCAAAAATCTTTGAAATAGCAATAATGTAGCATAGAGTCCAAGTTTTCAGAGAAAGGACAGTTTTAAAATAATGAACTAAAATTTTGATATAGCAAATTACTGATATAAATCCCATTCTTGTTGCATACTTTTGTCTTAGTCTAGTTATGAAAACTATTTTTTAAGTAGTAATATATAAAGTAGCGTCGTGGGAAAAGTAGTAACACTGAAGTGCTCACCTTACAAAGAGAATATCAAAGATAAATGTTAGAAGAGATATTTAAGCACATCATAAGTATAACAAGGCTTCTACTGTGGACCTATGCCTCCATGGCTTTATTCCAGTGTATTACTATATTAATAAAATACATGCTATTATCAGCACACTGTTATTACTAAGAGACTAGTATCTCAAAATAATGTCTTATGATAGTCATTAATGAATCCCATATCTAGAGCAGCAGCACTTTCGTAACTTAGGGAGGTAAGCCTATCACTGAAGAGTTGACTTGCGTTTGACTTATCACCTCCTAACTGGGTGACACTTGGGAAAATATTTTACATTTGTTATAAATATTAGATATTTGCATGAAATAATATATATATAACTAGCTAAATGTAGATGCTCCTTAAGTGTTATCACTTTTTATGGCATTTAGTGGCCAAGCACATTTCTAAGCACTGTTCTAAATATTTATATAAATGAACTTTTCTTATCTTTTGTATATTACATATGTTTACAGTCAAAAGTGACCATGTATACCATTTTGAAAAATTTATAATTATTTTACTACATTAAATAAAATACCACATAGATTTTTGATACAGTTACTTCTTGGAAATATTTTTACCAAAACATTCCATATATGCAAGTGGTCTCATTTTAGAGGGATTTCAGGAAAAGCAGTGCTTTTTGTTGCTCTTGTTTAGTCACTAAATCGTGTCAGACTATTCTGCGACCCCATGGACTGTAGCCCACCAGACTCCTCTGTCCGTGGGATTTCCCAAGCAAGAATACTGGAGTGGGTTGTGATTTCCTCCTCCAGGGGATCTTCCTGACCCAGGGATCGAACCCCTGTCTCCTATGTCTCCTGCACTGGCAGGCAGATTCTTTACCTCTGAGCCACCTGAGAAGCCAATAGTGCTTTCAATCTTTAGCATGCATTGGAATCACACAAGTTTTTGTTAAACTACAAGCCACATAACCAGAGTTTCTGATTCAGTAGTTCTAGTGTGGGGCTTGAAATTTAATACATTCCCGTAACATGGTCCCACCTGAAGCTGCTGGTCTAGTGGCAGTAATTTAAGAATCATTGCTATATTTCTGTGATTTTCAGGAGGCGAGAAATTCACCCTTACTTCTATTAAGTCCATCTGATTCATGCTCCAAACTTAATCTAAGAATAAATAGTATAATACATTTGAATTACTCTTGTATACATACTCTCTAATTTCACTTGAAATATTGAAACTAAAATCAGCATGGATATTAAGACAATCTTTAAACTCAGATGACAACTCTTACTTTCAAAATATGGAAGATACATACTCACTTATAAATAGTCCCACGACATAAATTTTGAGCATCAGGGGAAATAAGAAACCCTTTACAGTCCAGAGGAAACAGTCCTACTTTGTTCTGGATAGACAATACATCCTTTCAAGAACATTAGCACTAAATTTGTTAGTATTTTAACTGATGTTGGCAGGTGCAATTGGATTGTCTCAGGCTGATTATCTAAATTAAAGCCATATAAATTCCATTGTGTATTTATTTTTAAAATGTTTCAGTAACAGACAAATTACTTTCTTGTAAAGAACATTTTACTATTCAAAAATTTAAGCTGTAATTGATTTGTCATGATACACAAAATACATTTTTCATCAAAGTAGAGAAAAATATCAAAGCTTTCTCGGTGTTTCTAACGCCAAACTTGTTAAGATGAAGCTAGGAGGTAGGGTTGCCAGAATGTCAAGCATTCAGCTTAATATCATCACTGAAAGGGTCAGCAGCCACATGCCATATGCATGAAGCAAATTTTCTGTCCTGAAAAATTATTTTTATCTGTCAGGGTAGAATAAGATGAGAAATTACACATGATACTCCCCAAGTGCATGAAACAAAAATTTCCTTAATTGTTTAAGACAGACTTCAATTTGTTCTTAAATGTCTTTTCCTCTGATAACAGGCTTAGAAGAATAATTTTAACTTTCTAACTAAAGGGAAGTCATTCTCTTTTGGATATAAATGGAGCCAGGTCACAATCAAAGTTTCATCTCCCTGCTAGGCTTTCTCCCCCATGAAGGGGGTCTCCCACCCCTGCCTCCTCCCAAGATAGCGCCTGGGTATGGAGAAAAGAAGGGGCTTCCCAGGTGGCTCAGGGGTAAAGAAACTGCCTGTGATTTAGAAAATGCAGGAGACCCAGCTTTGATCCCTTTTGGCTAGAAAGATTCCCTGGAGGAGGGCAGGGCAACCCACTCCAGAATTCTTGCCTGGAGAATTCCGTGGACAGAAGAGCCTAGCAGGCTGTAGTCTATAGAGTCGCAAAGAGTCAGACATGACTGAAGTGACTGAGCACCCAGAGAAAAGAAAGTTAATCTTCTCATAGCATTGGATTACCAGAGATTCAAACACTATCCCCTAAATGAATGCCTTGTCCCATTTGTCTTTGGACATCTGCTCACAGCCTCTAATGTGGACATGTCCATGGCAGTGTATCAGTTTATATAAGTGTGAACTGCTTTCTCAGCCTGGGCAAGGCATGCTCATTGTTTCCAAAAGACATCAACCACTTTTTACTGTTGGCCGGTCTACCTGTTGTGAGCACTGCAGAGTTCCTTATGTGTAGCCAGAACTGTTCTGTGCGGCCACACTGCAGCTATAGTTTCACGCTCACTGACCATCTATAACCCTCTCAGGTTACCAAGGAATCTGTGGAACCCATACAACTCCACTTGGGAGCTGAGTTTTACTCAGGAACATTGTATTATCTTAGCTCATCCTTCCTCCTAAACATACCACAGCACTGTTCCCTTCATCTCTACCTGCTCTGTGTTGGATGGTGGAGAGGGGTCCTTGAGTGGTAATTGCTCTGATATCCCGAAGTCCCCACCTGGACTGTCTTCCTTCTTAGGGTTAACACCCAAGGCAAAACCTGAGGATAAAGCCTGGAGAAGGGAGAGCAGAGCCCTGAGTCTCTGCCTTCGCCATACAAGAATCTCCATAAAAATTGGCTTAGAGAGTAGAAATTAAAATGTTCTCACCGATAATCAAAAATTTTTTAATTAAAAAAATTTAAAGACTTAACTTTTAGCCTGGGCATATCTTGAGTTCTTACTGTGTGTGTGTACTATGCTAAATTGCTTCGGTCGTGTCTCACTCTTTGCTACCCTATGGAACATAGCTCACCAAGTTCCTCTGTCCGTGGGATTCTCCAGGCAAGAACACTGGAGTGGGCTGCCATGCCCTCCTCCCGGGGCATCTTCCAGACCCAGGGATCAAACCCTGCGTCTCATGTGTGCTGCACTGGAAGCCTCTCTTAGATCTCTTGCATTGCTAGGCAGCTTCTTTACCACTAATGCCACCTGGAAAGCCCCTACCTATGGTTTAAAATCTCAGCTCAGAACCCGAAGTCTTACTCTTGATATGCAAAGGCTTTCAGAACTATCATCTGTCTATGGGCTGTACTATCGCATTTTGTCAGTCAAAAGCCAAAATTAATATTTTACATTCTAAGTTATTATGATCCATATCTTCCTAAGATAATGCATACTTTTGACTGAAAGGGAAAAAGAGGTCAAATTTGAATAAGTATAAAAATAAAGAGCACAACTGTATATTTTCAAAAAATTTCCTTCCTGAATTGATGTTTTAGAAATATTTTATTAAAAAACAATGAAGATTAGATACACATTCTGAGTAAAGTCACCATCATTTAAATACTGCTTCTAGCCACTCTAGAAATTAAGGAAAAATTTAATCATATTTACCCCCAAAGTATGCATGCCTAATTAATTAATTTTCACAATCTAAACCCAAAATAAGCTAATTTCAAAATGATAAAACTAATGGCATATCTTATAATGTGATATATGTTTTATTTGTCATCCACCAATTATAATCACAGAAGGCAAGGCAAGGTCCAAACTGAAAGTAAATAACTTTTTATTTGATTTTCAACAAAATCTGGGTTACTTTTTTTGACATAAATAGTTGATGTACAATATTATATAAGTTTCAGGAGTACAACATGATGATTTACAATTTTTAAGGTTATATTTCATTTATGTTTATTATAAAATATTGGCTATATTTCCTGTATTATATAATATACCATTGTAGCCTATTTTAACATTATAACTATTTGAATACTTGATAGGGATACAGTATATGACTAAGCTCTAGTACTGTTGAGTAGTGTGTATAACTATATGGATGTACCCTTAAATGTTATTGTCTGTGTATTAGGAAGTTTAATCAGGTCTCAGGAATTTTTCTATTTCTTTCATATAAATACAAAATACTATCAACTAATCTGATAGTTTAATACCATAAATAGATTTTTAATTTGGTGTTAAATACTTTTCTTGCTTGAGGATATTCATTAGAACAAAGAAGGAAATAGTATCTCAATTGACAGTTAAAGATAGATCTGGAACTAGAACTTAGTTTCTGACATCACTCATATTTTTAATTGAATATATTAAAAGAAGGAGATAAGGCAAATATCTCTGCTCTTACCACTTCTATTCAGCATTGTGCTAGAGATCCTAATCTTTGCATTATGGCAAGATAAAAAAAGGCATAGAAATTCAAAGGAAGAAATAAAACAGTTTTTAGTCGCAGATGAAAAATCATCTAAGTAGGAAGTCCCAAATAATCTATAAAAGAAGAAAAGAACTAGAACTAATATGCTAATTTAGCAAGGCTGAATGATCGCTGTCATTATGCAAACATCAAATGTTTTCCATATACTGAAAGTGAAAAAAAAGTGAAGTTGTACAGTCACGTCAGACTCTTTGCGACCCCAGGGACTGTAGCCTGCCAGGCTCCTTCGTCCATGGGATTTTTCAGCCAAGCATACTGGAGTGGGTTGACATTTCCTTCTCTAGGGAAATCTTCCTGACCCAGGGATCAAACCCAGGTCACCAGTGCACAACAAGAAATCGAATTTTTTTTAAATAGTATCACTTACAATAGAACTATATAACAAGAAATTCCTGGATACAATCTTTAACAATAAATGTAAAACCTGTTGGAAATTATAAAAATTAATAAAATTTTAACAAATGGGATTTTTATGACATCCACAGATTGAAATAACTACTATTGTTAAGATAATAATTTTCCATAACTTAACTATCAGTTCAGTTCAGTTCAGTCGCTCAGTCGTGTCCAACTCTTTGAAACCCCATGAACCGCAGCATGCCAGGCCTCCCTGTCCATCACCAACTCCCGGAGTTTACTCAAACTCAAGTCCGTTGAGTCGGTGATGCCATCCAACCATCTCATCCTCTGTTGTCCTCTTCTCCTCCTACCCTCAATCTTTCCCAGCATCAGGGTCTTTTCAAATGAGTCAGCTCTTTGCATCAAGTGGCCAAAGTACTGGAGTTCCAGCTTCAACATCAGTCCTTCCAATGAACACCCAGGACTGACCTCTTTTAGGATGGGCTGGTTGGATCTCCTTGCAGTCCAAGGGACTCTCAAGGGTCTTTTCCAACATCACAGTTCAAAAGCATTAATTCTTTGGTACTCAGCTTCTTTATAGTTCAACTCTCACATCCATACGAGACTACTGGAAAAACCATAACCTTGACTAGATGGACCTTTGTTGACAAAGTAACATTAAACATATATTCACCTCACAATCCAACAATGCCACTCCTAAGTATTTATCCAAGAGAAATAACATATGTGTGCACAAAAAGTACTATACATGGGAGTTTACACAGTTTTAATTGGGCTTGTCTGGTGACTCAGATGGTAAAGAACCCACCTGCAATGCAGGAGACCCAGGGTTTGGTCCCTGGGTTGGGAAGATCCCCTGGAGAAGGGAATGGACACCCACTTCAGTAGTCTTGCCTGAAGAGTCCCATGGACAGAGGAGCCTGGTGGCCTACAATCCATGGGACTGCAAAGAGTCTGACATGACTGAGCAATCAAGCAAACATACCAGCTTACTCAAATTTCCAAAAATTGGAAATAACCCAGATGTCCTAAAATTGGTGGATATGTGAAGAAAGTGTGATATATGATACAAATAAATAGTACTTATCAATAGAAAGAAACTTGTATACCTCCTCTGTCCATGGAATTCTCCAGGCAAGTATACTGGAGTGGGTAGTCACTCCTTTCTCCAGGGGATCTTCCCAATCCAGGGTCAAACCTGGGTCTCCTGCATTGCAGGCAGACTCTACTGTCTGAGCCGCCAGGAAGCCCTGGCATCAACTCATACTGCATCAACATTAACCTCAAGGGCATTAGGTGAGATGCAGTAAGTGAAGTGCTAAAAGCTACATAAAGTATAATCTACTATGGAATTATGGAAAAGGCAAAACTATAAATACAGAAATCACATCAATAGTTACCAGAAGGTTGGGGGAGGAAGTGGAGAATACCACACCTAAAGCAGGCACTAAAGACTCTCTGAGATGATAAAAATGTTCTATCTCATGGTTGTCATGGTGGTTATGCTATTGTACACACTTGTCAAAAATAAATTGTATACCTAAAAAGGATAAATTTTACTGAAAAAAAATTAGACTTCAATATATATGGCTTAAAGATAAAAGTAAATAAATGCTCTTTTTTTTTTCCACACTGGACATTCTCAAACATTTCAAGGGGATATATAATGCCATATGTACCTGAAGAGTTATCTACATGTGAATGCTGAAATAGGTAACATTATATTCAAGATTACATCCCCTTCTCATTAATCCACCTTTTCCCAGGCAGTATGCCAGGTTCTTACTAGTTGTCTCTGATTAAAAACAAAGGCTTATACTTAACTCCTCTCTAGCTCTATAGCAGGTGTTACAGCCTCAGTCACTTGGAGTGCTAACTTCTCTCACAAGACTAGTTGCAATTTGTTGGCAACCAATGAGAATATTCATTGGAAGGACTGATGCTGAAGCTGAAATTCCAGTATTTTGGCCACCTGATGCGAAGAACTGACTCATTGGAAAAGACCTTGATGCTGGGAAAGATTATAGGCAGTAGGAGAAGGGGACAACAAAGGATGAGATAGTTGGATGGCATCACTGACTCAATGGACACGAGTTTCAGTAAACCCCAGGAGTTGGTGATGGACAGGAAAGTCTGGTGTGCTGCAGTTCATGGGGTCCCAAAGAGTCAGACACAACTGAGTGACTGAACTGTAACTGAACTGTAATAAGCAGCAGGATTCTGAGATAATGGTCCTGGATAATGATCAAAAACTGGACAGAGAAATGGTCAAAAGTAAATTAAAAAGTGAGAATAAATAAGGAGAGATAGCACTCTAATATAAGGCTAATGGAGTTATGCTTTTCTTTCCTGTATACATTTATATTTTTCCTGTCATATACTCAGATGTAATGTACAGCTTATTTTAAGGTGAGGAAAGTTGTGTCATTATACTTAGAAATAGAAAATATTGTGGACTTCCTGGGTAGCGCTAGTGGTAAGGAACCTGCCTGCCAATGCAGGAGACATAAGATACTCAGGGTTTGATCCTGGGGTCAGGAAGATCCCCTGAAAGAGGACATGGCAACCCACTCCAGTATTCTTGCCTGGAGAAACCCATGGACAGAGAAGCCCGGGGGGCTGTAGTCCACAGTGTCCATAGGATCACAAAGAGTCAGACATGACTGAGATGACTTAGCACAATAGAAAGTATTATAAAATCTGCAAAGGTAAAAGTCACAAACATTTTATGGTTATTGTGCATTCAGTGGGCATTGATTTACTTACTTGCTGAACACTATCAAACCTCTGCAAGCTCATACTATAAGAGAACAACATGAATCTCAAGTTTGATTCAGCATGAATAAAATGAAAGAAATATAAGTGATAAGATTAAATGTTTGACAAAGGAAGCAAAAATATAAAATGGAGAAAAGATAATCTCTTTAACAACTGGTGCTGGGAAAACTGGTCAACCACCCATAAAAGGATGAAACTAGAACACTTTCTAACACCATACACAAAAATAAACACAAAATGGATTAAAGATCTAAATGTAAGACCAGAAACTATAAAACTCCTAGAGGAAAACATAGGCAGAACACTCTCTGACATAAATCACAGCAAGTTCCTCTATGACCCACCTCTCAGAGTAATGGAAATAAAAGCAAAAATAAACAAATGGGACCTAATTAAACTTAGAAGCTTTTGCACAACCAAGGAAACTGTAAGCAAGTTGAAAAGGCAGCCTTCAGAATGGGAGAAAATAATGGCAAATGAAACAACTGACAAAGAATTAATCTCTAAATGATACAAGCAGCTCATGCAGCTCAATACGAGAAAAATAAACAATCCAGTCAAAAAATGGGCCAAAGAACTAAACAGATATTTCTCCAAAGAAGACATACAGATGGCCAACAAACACATGAAAAGATGCTCAACATCACTCATTATCAGAGAAATGCAAATCAAAACCACAATGAGGTACCATCTCATGCTGGTCAGGATGGCTGCCATCAAAAAGTCTACAAACAATAAATGCTGGAGAGGGTGTGGAAAAAAGTGAACCCTCTTACACTGTTGATAGGAATGCAAACTAGTACAACCACTATGGAGAACAGTGTTTTAGGATTCCTTAAAAAACTGGAAATAGAGCTGCCATATGACCCAGCAATCCCACTGCTGGGCATACACACCTAGGAAACCAGACTTGAAAGAGACACATGTACCCTAATGTTCATTTCAACACAGTTTACAATAGCTAGGACATGGAAGTAACCTAGATGTCGATTGGCATCAACATGCTAAGTTGCTTCAGTTGTGTCTGACTCTTTGAGACCCCATGGATTGTAGCCCACTAGACTCCTCTCTCGATGGGATTCTCCAGGCAAGAATACTGAAGTGGGATGCTATTCCCTTCTCCAGTGATCTTCCAAACCCAGGGATCGAACCCAGGTCTCTTATGTCTTCTGCACTGGCAGGTGGGTTCTTTACCACTAGCACCATCTGGGGAGGTGGTATATGAAAGGCACTAGAATAGGTATATAATAAGTTTTATGTTATTTGATAGGATGAACATGTTTGCCAAGCTACTTGAAATTAAAAGAAAAATCTGTAATTTCAGTAAAGTTCTGAGAACTGTGTTTGACTGTGTATAAAATGTTAAGACTCAATCCTGTCTCATATGTATATGAATAAACAGTCAGTAATATGAAATTACTATAGCAGTATATTCACAATACTCTATAGCCAGAAGGAATGCTTCATACTTATTCCTTTTTCTGGGAGAATCATGAGATAATTTATTTTACTTTTCAATTGTTCAAATCACAAAGAAATTTTAAAAATGAATTTTCTAGGTCATGAATTTATTTAATAACAAGGCATGTTCTCTCTAATATTATATAATTTATTCAAAAGAATTATCATTAAATGTAACAGTCCTTTCTGTTGTTTCTTTATAAAATAGATGAGATGTTCCATGTTGTTTCAGTTCATACAATTGTTTGGAGCATTCAGCTTATTAGGTCAATTCATCTCACTATTTTTTTTTTTTAAACCAGTTTCATACTACACACTTGTTTTCTAATCACAATCTCAAAGTGAAACTTTGCATAAGGCCAGAACCACTGCTAAAAAGTCAAGGCAAAAGTCTTGGTAGATTTAGCAGTCAACATGAACCAGAAGACTCAGGGACATATAATGAAGAGTAGGAGTCTTGCTGATTTTCATTTGTTATTGGTGCTATGATTAGGTCAGAGGTTAGTCTCACACATTCAACATCCACCAACTTAGCTGGCTCAAGGCTCTGTGAAACAACCTCCAATGTTTTGATGCTGCATCGCATTGTCAACCTTCTATTATGTATTTTCATTCAGTATTTATTGACTGTGTTCTCTTTGTGAGGTAATGTATTCAGCAACAGGAATAGAATAAATATGTATTTAATGCCCAATATACCTTTTTTCTTTTAAGTGGTGACAGATTAAAGTTTGATGCTGTAAAGTACAATATTGCATAAAAACCTGGAATGTTAGGTCCATGAATCAAGGCAAATTGGAAGTGGTCAAACAGGAGATGGCAAGAGTGAACATCAACATTTTAGAAATCAGAGAACTAAAATGGATTGAAATGGGTGAATTTAACTCAGATGACCATTATATCTACTACTGTAGGCAAGAATCCCTTAGGAGAAATGGAGTAGCCCTCATAGTCAACAAAAGAGTCTGAAATGCAGTTCTTGGGTGCAATCTCAAAAACGAGAGATGATCTCTGTTTCCAAGGCAAACCATTCACTATCGGAGTAATGCAAGTCTATGCCCTGGCCAGTAATGCTGAAGACACTGAAGTTGAATGGTTCTGTGAAGACCTAGAAGACTTTCTAGAACTAATACCCAAAAAAGATGTCCTTCTCATCATAGGGGACTGGAATGCAAAAGTAGGAAGTCAAGTGATACCTGAATTAACAGGCAAGTTTGGCCTTGGGGTACAAAATGAAGCAGGGCAAAGGCCAACAGAGTTTTGCCAAGAGAACAAACTGGTCATAGCAAACACCCTCTTCCAACAAAAGACTTTACACATGGACATCACCAGATGGTCAATACCACAATCAGATTGATTATATATTTAGCGGCAAAAGATGGAGAAGCTCTATAAAGTCAGCAAAAACAAGAACAGGAGCTGAGTGTGCCTCAGATCATTAACTCCTTATTGCCAAATTCAGACTTAAATTGAAGAAATTAGGGAAAACAACTACACCATGCAGGTATGACCTAAATCAAATCCCTTATTATTTTACAGTGGAAGTGATGAATAGATTCAATGGATTAGATCTGATAGACAGAGTGCCTGAAGAACTATGGACAGAGGTTCATGACACTGTACAGGAGGCAGTGGTCAAGACCATCCCCAAGAAAAAGAAATGCAAAAAGGCAAAATGGTTGTCTGAGGAGGCCTTACAAATAGCTGAGAAAAGAAGAGAAGCTAAAGGCAAAGGAGAAAAGGAAAGATATATCCATGTGGATGCAGAGTTGCAAAAAATAGCAGGGAGAGATAAGAAAGCCTTCCTCAGTGATCAATGCAAGCAAATAGAGGAAAACAATAGAATGGGAAAGACTGGAGATCTCTTCAAGAAAATGAGAGATACCAAGGGATCATTTCATAAAAGATGAGCACAATAAAGGACAGAAATGGTGTGGACTTAACAGAAGCTGAAGATGTTAAGAAGAGGTGGCAAGAATACATGGAAGAACTATCTATGCAAAAAAAAACTCTTCATGACCCAGATAACCATGATGGTGTGATCACTCACCTAGAGGCAGACATTCTGGAAGGTGAAGTCAAGTGGGCCTTAGGAAGCATCACTATGAAAAAAGCTACTGGAGGTGATGGAATTCCAGTGAAGCTCTTCCATATCCTAAAAAATGATGCTGTGAAAGTGCTGCACTCAATAGGCCAGCAAAGTTGGAAAGCTCAGTGGTCATTATAGGACTGGAAAAGGTCAATTTTCATTCCAATCCCAAAGAAAGGCAATGCCAAAGGCTGTTCAAACCACTGCACAATTGCACTCACCTCACACACTAGCAAAGTAATGCTCAAAATTCCCCAAACCAGGCTTCAATAGTATGTGAACCGTGACTTTGCAGATGTTCAACCTGCATTTAGAAAAGGCAGAGGAACCAGAGATCAAATTGCCAACATTCACTGGATCATCAAAAAAGCAAGAGAATTCCAGAAAAATATCTACTTCTGTTTAATCAGTTACGCCAAAGCCTATGACTGTGTGGGTCACAACAAACATGGAAAATTCTTCAAGAGATGGGAACACCAGACCATCTTATCTGCCTCCTGAGAAATCTGTATGCAGGTCAGGAAGCAACAGTTAGAACTGGACATGGAACAACAGACTGGTTCCAAATCAGGAAAGGAGTACATCAAGGCTGTATATCGTCACCCTGCTTATTTAACTTATATGCAGAGTACATCATGTGAAATGCCAGGCTGGATGAAGTACAAGCTGAACTCAAGATTGCCAGAAGAAATATCAATAACCTCAGATACATAGATGACACCACCCTTGTGGCAGAAAGCAAAGAAGAACTAAAGAGTCTCTTGATGAAAGGGAAAGAGGAGAGTGAGAAAGTTGGCTTAAAACCCAACATTCAGAAAACTAAGATCATGGCATCCAGTCCCATCAGTTTATGACAAATAGATGAGGAAACAATGAAAACAATGACAGACTATATTTTTGGGGATTCCAAAATCACTGGAGATGGTGACTGCAGCCATGGAATTAAAAGACACTTGCTCCTTGGAAGAAAAGCTATGACCAACCTAGACAGCATATTAAAAAACAGAGACATTACTTTGTCAACAAAGGTCTGTTGAGTTAAAGCTGTGGTTTTTCCAGTAGTCTTGTATGGATGTGAGAGTTGGACTATAATGAAAGCTGAGCACCGAAGAATTAATGCTTTTGAACTGTGGTGTTGAAGAAGACTGTTGTGAGTCCCTGGGACGGCAAGGAGAGGAAACCAGTTAATCCTAAAGGAAATCAGTCCTTAATGTTCATTGGAAGGACTGATGCTCAAGCTGAAACTCCAATACTTAGCCACCTGATGTGAAGAAATGATTCTGATGCTGGGAAAGATTGAAGGCAGGAGGAGAAGGGGTCGACAGAGGATGAGATGGTTGGATGGCATCACTGACTTGATGGACATAAGTTTGAGCAAGCTCCGGTAGTTGCTGATGGACAGGGAAGCCTGGTGTGCTGCAGTCCATGGGGTTGCAGAGTCTGGGGACACAACTGAGCGACTGAACTGAACTGATTACTTTTCCATTTATTTAATACAAATTTTTTATTGTCTACTTTGTGCTATACATTGTACTAGTTGCTAGATGCATGTTGGTAAAGATAACAGTTTTCCTTTCATAAAACTTACAGTCTGGAAAGTTGGGAAGGATAATCAAAGCTTTAACAGAAAATCAATCAGCATGGATGGATGGTATTCTTTATTAACAATTCATGGGACTGTCCTCGTGTCTGCTTCTCATTTCTTATTTCATCCTCTTTGGGAAGTAGTTGTCTTTTTGTTCATTAATTGATAGATTTGAAGCAAGGTACAAAGTAGAAGTGTAGTAAAAGACTCCCTGGCCTTTATTATAAAACCCTATGCTCACTGACAATATTCAAAGTTGAGTAAAATAGATAGGAAAAAGGTTTAAGGACTCCAGAATAGAGGGGGAAAGTTGCATATATTGAGCCATCCTCACATTCCTAGGATAAATCCCATTTGATTAGAGCACATAATCCTTTTAATATATTGTTTAGTTTGGTTAGCCATATTTTGGTAAAAAAATTTTTGCATCTATGTACATCAGTACTATTACCCTGTGGTTTTCTTTTGAGGTGATGTCTTTGTGTGGTTTTGGTATCTGAGTGATACTGGCCTTGTGGAATGAGTTTGGAAGCAATCTTTTCTCTGCAAATTTGGGAATAATTTAAGAAGAATAAGTGTTAACTCTTCTCTAAATATTTGGTAGAACTCTCCTGTGAAACTGTCTGGTCCAAGATTTTTGTTTGGGGGAGTTTTTTAAATTACTGATCCAATTTCATTACAGTAATTGTCTGATCAGTTTTCTATTTCTTTCTGACTCAGTCTTAGAAGTAGTACATTTCTAGGAATTTATCCATTTCTTCTAGTTTGTTCATTTTAGTAATATGTAATTGTTCATAGTAACCTCTTATGATGTCTTGTATTTCTTTGGTGTCGGTTGTAACTTCTTTTCAACTTCTGATTTTATTGATTTGGGGCCACACTTTTTCTTGATGAGTCTGGCTAAATGTTTTTCAGTTTTGTGTACCTTTGCAATAAACCAGCTCCTGAATCTTCTCTATTGTTCTTCTAGTCTCCAATCCATTTATTTCTGCTATGATCTTTATGACTTGTGTCTAACTAATTTGCTTTTATTTCCTTTTCTAGTTCCTTTAGGTGTAATATTAGACTCTCTACTTAAGATTTTTCTAGGTTCCTGAGGTAAGCTTGTATTATTATGAATTTCCTTCTTAGAACTGTTTTTGCTGTGTTCCACAGATTTTAGAGCATATGTCTCCAGGTATTTTTAATTTGTTTTTTTATTTCCTCAATGATCCACTCATTGTTTAGTAGCATATTGTTTAGCCTCCATATATTTGTGGTTTTTGCAATTTTTTAATTATAGTTGATTTCTAGTCTCATGGCCTTATGGTTGGAAAAGATGCTTGATATAATTTCAATTTTCTCAAATTTACAGAGACATTTTTGTGACATAGTATGTAATGTATCTTGGAAAATGCTCCATCTGCACTTGAAAAGAATGTGTATTCTGGTAATCTTGGATGATGCCCTCCCACTGGTGTATGAGGTCATGTCCTGGATCTAGGGCCAGCCACTGATGGTTGAGCTACTACTGGGGCTAGTGCAGGTATAGTGGTGGGAAGACCCAGGTCCCAGGCTCTCTGGTGGGTGAGGCCAGGTCCCAAACCAACTTGGTGCTCAGGAGGTCCTAAGATAGACAGCCTCAGAAAATGTTTTAAAATTAATTTTTGAGGCAGAGAAGAGTTAGGGAAGCATTTTAATGGATATACATAAGAAAAATTGGCTCATGTGATAGGTTCTATACCTTCTCTTCATTGCCTCATCTTCAGACCTGAAATTATAATGCTGCAGAAGAGGATTGCCTGGACTTATGATTCCCTTAAGAGTGTTTCCTATTCTAAAATGATGACAATAACTATTATTGTTGGGCATAAGTATTTTCCGGATACTCTTCCAAACATTTTACATGTGTGAAATCACTGAATCTTTGCAATCTAACAGAAAGTATTGTAATTTTCCCAGTGAAGAAGGTGAAGCACAGAAGAACATGCCTCAGGAGACCCAAGTCATAACTTTTGATGTGTTAACCCATCCATCTAGTCCTCAGTCTTTTCTTAAACTGGAAATATTAACTTCCCCTGAAATTAAAAAAAAAAAATTAATATTGCTTTTAACTTGTAAAATGTCAAAGAGGAAGGTCAGTCTCTCATTAACTCAAAACATATAGTAATGAAAGTTTATTTCTTCATCTATGAATGCAAAAAGCAATTAGTTGCACAAGTAGTATATGTCCATTTGTCCACACAGCTCATGAATACAAATGTCTTCATGTATGCCTTCAATGAGCATGCTATATAATTAATGCAGAAACTTCCATTAGGAAAAAATACTCATGCATGTTTTTCTAGTGTCAACTTCATTATAGAATATCAGCATGAAGTTAAATATTTTAATTAATGATTATATCACACTAATTCCCAGGACATTTTTTTTTTACTGTTTTGAACAGAATGAACTTTTAAAGTTATCAAAAATAAAATGTTGTTCCCAAAGTAACCACATACAAATATGCAAAAATTACTTAAGAGAGTCATTTATTTGAGTCTATAATTAAGTGGCATCTCAGTTCATACACATGAGGCCATAAAACTTTTCTCCTTTTTAATGATGTTGTTCATATATCAGTGTGCCCATCCCTCTCATATCATTTTGTCCATGATGAATAGGGTGTTAAGAATGTAATCTAAAATATCTGATTGGCAATTGCACAGTATTTAAAAATTTTGACGAGTCTTCTCTTCCTGAGAATTGATATTACAGTACATACAAGGAGCAGAAAATGTCAATCTCTTTCCCATTCAATGTTTTCAAAAACAAGCATATATATAATAAATATTTTATATAAATGTTATGTGAATATGTATATAATTTTAATATTCTTAAGTATGTATATATATATAATATTAATCTAATTTATATGTAATCAAACTTATGTCCCTGATCAACTGGAATCTAAATTCATAATTCCCTGGATTAGCCAAACATATAAATAATTAGAAATGATCATATATAGGGTCAGTAACTTTATTTAATTACCAGGAAAAGATAAAGCTACATTCATTTCATTCCTGGTTGAATTATAGGAAGTTTTTCTCTTTTGTTCAAATTGTGCTCACTTCATCAGAAATTGCAGAGCTCAGGATTGAAGAGGAATTTGAGACTAAGTATTCTTAATAAGCTCATCTGGTGATCTAAAGACCCAAGAATCTTGGAAAATATCAGTTAGACTATCTGACAATCCAGGTTGATAAATTAGTTAATTATGTTTTCTACTCTATTACAGATATTTCACTTCCTTCTCTTACTCTGCAAAACATGTGCTGCATGAAGGCTTCTAGTGTTGGGTTACAATTTCTTGAAATCAAACTGTGTCTGGTTGTAAGGGAAATGAAAGGTCATCTTGCCCAAAATTTAAGTAATTACCTGATTTCTAATTTAGCCTGGCCCTCGCTAAAGGCAAAGGAGAAAAGGAAAAATATACCCATGTGAATGCAGAATTCCAAAGAAAAGGAAGGAGAGATAAGAAAGCCTTCCTCAGTGATCAGTGCAAAGAAATAGAGGAAAACAATAGAATGAAAAAGACTAGAGATCTCTTCAAGAAACTTAGAAATACCAAGGGAACATTTCATGCAAAAGTGGGCACAATAAAGGACAGAAATGGTATGGACCTAACAGAAACAGAGAAGATATTAAGAAGAGGTGACAAGAATACACAGAACTATACAAAAAAGATCTTCATGACACAGATAACCATGATGGTGTGATCACTCATGTAGAGGCAGACATTCTGGAAGGTGAAGTCAAGTGGGCCTTAGGAAGCATCACTATAATAAAGCTAGTGGAGGTGATAGAATTCCAGTTGAGCTATTTCAAATCCTAAAAGATGATGGTGTGAAAGTGCTGCACTCAATATGCCAGCAAATTTGGAAAATTCAGCAGTGGCCACAGGACCGGAAAAGGTCAGTTTTCATCCCAATCCCAAAGAAAGGCAATGTCAAAGAATGCTCCAATAACCACACAATTGCACTCATCTCACACGCTAGTAAAGTAATGCTCAGAAATCTCCAAGCCAGGCTTCAATAGTACATGAACCATGAATCTGCATTTAGAAAAGGCAGAGGAACCAGAGGTCAAATTGCCAACATCAATTGTATCATCAAAAAAGCAAGAGAATACCAGAAAAACATCTACTTCTGCTTTATCAACTACGCCAAAGCCATTAACTGTGTGGATCACAACAAACTGTGGAAAATTCATAAAGAGATGGGAACACCAAACAACTTGACCTGCCTCCTGAGAAATCTGTATGCAGGTCAGAAAGCAACAGTTAGAACTGGAAATGGAACAACAGACTGGTTCCAACTCAGGAAAGTAGTATGGCAAGGCTGTATATTGTCACCCTGCTTATTTAACTAACATGCTGAGTACATCATGAGAAATGCTGGGCTGGAAGAAGCACAAGCTGGAATCAAGATTGCTGGCAGAAATATCAATAACCTCAGATATGCAGATGACACCATCTTTATGGCAGAAAGCAAACAAGAACTAAAGAGCCTCTTGATGAAAGTGAAAGGGGAATGAAAAAGTTGGCTTAAAACTCAACATTCAGAAAACTAAGATCATGGCATCTGGTCCCATCAGTTTATGACAAATAGATGGGGAAACAGTGGAAACAGTGGATGACTTTGTTTTTTGGGCTCCAAAATCACTGCAGATGGTGACTGCAGCCATGAAATTAAAAGATGCTTACTCCTTGGAAGAAAAGCTGTGACCAACCAAGACAGCATATTAAAAAGCAGAGACATTACTTTGTCAACAAAGGTCCATTGAGTCAAAGCTATGGTTTTTCCAGTAGTCATGTATGGATGTGAGAGTTGGACTATAAAGAAAGTTGAGCACCAAAGAATTTATGCTTTTGAACTGTGGTGTTGGAGAAGACTCGTAAGAGCCCCTTGGACTGCAAGGAGTTCCGAACAGTCCATCCTAAGGGATATCAGTCCTGGGTGTTCATTGGAAGGACTGATACTGAAGCTTGAAACTCCAATACTTTGGCCACCTGATGCAAAGAACTGAGTCATTGGAAAAGACCCTGATGCTAGGAAAGATTGAAGGCAGGAGGAGAAGCAGTTGATAGAGGATGAGATGGATGGATGGCATCACCGACTTGATGGACATGAGTTTGAGCAAGCTCCAGGAGTTGGTGATGGACAGGGAAGCCTGGTATGCTGCAGTCCATGGAGTTGCACAGAGTTGGACACTACTGAGCGACTGAACTGAACTGAACATATTTTCAAGAAAGCAATATGAATCCATAGATTCTACAATCCCCAGCCAGTCATTTTTGGCCTACCTTGCTCAAATATTTTTGGACTGACAAGTCACTAAAATGAGTCATGTCTAATTTGCTTATTCATTCCCTAAGGCAAAAATAAGTCAAGCTAAGGCAGCAGAATTACAGGCCCTTAGTTGTCATCATCAGGTGTTTTCCAAGATACCAGTGTGTGGGGAAAAAAAAGATGAAAATGACTATAAAAAATTTAATTGGTTGGTGTTACGGTTTTTTAAATAGACAATTCACATCAGTCTTTATAATTGCATTTGCTACCAAACACTATTGCTATTATTGATGGATTTTAAGGCCAAAACAACTCTGAGTGATTTACTCTGCAATTGAATTTCACCATATAACTTCACTGTGTTTCAACAAAATTTTTTCTGTAATTCAGAGTCTGGGAGACATTAAGTAGCTATGTATTGATTCTTTTTTCCCCCTCAAGTAATCAATTCAGATCCTGTGGTCTTAATTTCCCAAAAGACTGTAACATCCATATAAATTCTATTTTTGTGAGTGTAAGGTTCTGTGTACTACAAAATGCCATCAGACATTTTTGAGGCCCATCTGCACTGTTGTCACTTCAGCAATGGAAGTGGTAGAGAATCTACTCTAGCAAAAACATCAGAAACTAAAAAGAAAAAAAAATTCTTTGTTGAAAACAACATGTCTTAATACATTCAGAAAGAGATGGAATTCACTGGATAGGATAAGAATAGATTTTCTTATAATTCTTTTTTATTGACTGGACATTTGTCTTTGACCATAGATGAACTGAACTGAACTGATAGGTTACTCTCAAATGTTATCATTGAAGGCCTCACAGTTTATTTAGGCTTTTTTTTTTAATTTATGCTTAAATTTAGAGGAAATTAAAAGTTACCTCATATTGACAGTTCACTGAACAATAAACATTTATTACGTGGTTACTAGGTACCAACCAATGTCCAGGGAACTGGAAACAGCAGTGAACAAAATAAACAAAGCATTTTTATCTTCATAGGCTTACATTCTGGTGGGAGGAGACAGATAACAAACAAATGTGTTGTAAGTACTCTAATGCAAAATAGGTTGAAGTAAGGAGATAGAGCAGGCTTCCCAAGGTGGTGCCCGTGGTAATGAACTCACTGCCAATGCAAGAGACATAAGAGAAGCAGGATCCCTGGTTTGGGAAGATTGCCTGGAGGAGGACATGGCAGCCCACTCCAGCACTCTTGCCGGGGGAATCCCATGGACAGAGGAGCCTGGCAGGCTACAGCCCATAGGGTTGCAAAGAGTTAGACATGACTGAAGTGACTTAGCACTCATGCACACAAGGAGATAGAGCATTTGAGAAAGTCCTCTATGAAATGAAGATGTGAGTCACATAGTTATGTACCTGTCTCTTCCACTCAGTTAGCATATATGCTACTTACTGGCAGAAACAAACTATTATGCTCCTGTGATCTCCTTTCTCCTCCTCTTAGGATCTTGCACAATAGGAGTCTAAAATACTTAGTTGCTTTGGAAGTTATTTCATAAAAGCCAGGACAATCAGCATCTCGTACCAGCCTGTAAAGCAAACGTGCAACTACTAAGTTCATGAAACAGTAGGACAAATTCGATCAGGTATAAGTGGTTTCCCCAACTATTCTACTTAACCCATATGAGAAGTCTCATAGAAGAAAATAGTGAACCCATATTCATAAACTGGAAAGAAATTCATTGTATGTTGTCTTCAATATCAGTTATCAGTTAGCTGAGTTATTAGCTCCAGTAGAGGGACAAATCTCTAGCTATTTCAGCACTCATGATCCTACTGAAATTCCTATAAAAATAATGCAGAGGAGAGTTATAACATTGACTTGTAAGAGGTTTCAACCTGACAAAACTATGCTCTGTTTCATTCAGCCAGCAAACACATGCTGTGCCTGTCCTATTTGCCAGATACTGGTGGTGTAATGTAGAAAAGAGTCCTGCCCTCAAAGAGTTCATTTGCTGGCAACATTTCAAATAGAACATAGTCTCTCCTCCTATAAAGGGTGATTCTTAAGGTTCAGGTACCATTGCTACTCAGTATTGCTTGAAGAACAATACTGAACACTCAGAGAAGAGTCTAGTGAAACACAGTCCCAGGATTCAGTATACCACTGCTCCAAAGGACAGCAGTTTCCTTGACTTGGCAGTTCCAACCCTAGTGTCTCTTTGCAGACAGGGACAAAAGTATTCAAAACTGAGTCCCTTACTGAGCTAAACATCCTTGGCCTAGTCCTGGCACAAGCAGATATAAACACAGGTGTCTGAGGATACTGTATGGCTGCCACCACTGTACCTGTCACCCCCCACTGTCCATTACCGGGCTTTCTCTGCCAGATGTTGATCCATGACAGTCTTTCAACCACTGACCTCTGGGTGGGTCATTAATGGACCTCTGCTCCTGGAAAAATCAAGACACGCATGGGTACAAATGAAAAATAGTCATGTCATTGTTTCGACGTCCTCAAGTTACCAAGCTTCAGCTTCGGTTCTAGATAAGTCATTGAGTAAATCTTTATTTTATAAGGAAAAGGAGAAAACCTAGCATTTCCTGTTTTTGCTCTGTTTTATGCTGGCTTGTATACTTCTCAGACTACCCCCGAGTTACGATAGTTAGGGCTGGATTCAGTGTCCTGTTGCATTTAGAACCTCCCCTCTCAGGGAAGAGTCTTTGATTGGACATCTTTTCCATCTCATTTGTCCTTTTTGCCCTCTGTTTTGACTGTTTCTTTGGGAGAATCAACTTTTTTTTTTTTTAGTAGCTTCGCAACTTGACACTTTGTGAGTACAGACATGTCAAGTTGCTATCTAATCTTTCCAGAGTCATGTGGCTTTCCTGTGAAGTTCTGATGGGAAATCTGACACACTCTGTGATCATGCTGTAATTCTGACAAGGGAAGTCTAGCTGAAAACACCATTGTCTCCCCACAAACAACCTAGAATGTCTCCCAGTCTTCCAACCATAAAACCATATGCCAACTTGAGATGTAGGGCCATGAAGAAAATGACACATGCTTTCAGCTAAAGCTATGAGAAATGTGTGCTTTATATGCTCAGGATAACAACCTTCAGGCACGCAAACAGATATTATAGTATATCAATTTGCATTTTCTTAAAAACATATACTGCTTAAAAACAAGATACTGAGTATAGTTCTCCATGCTATATAGTAGGTTCTTATTGCTTATGTCTATTTTATATATAGTAGTGTATTTCTTTAGTCCCCCCTCCCCTTCAGTAACCTTAAGTTTGTTGTTTAAGTCTGTGAATCAATTTCTGTTTTGTAAATAAACTTATTTGTACTGTTCTTTTAAAATATTTTCTAAGAATAGAAAGTGTATGATATTATTATATAGTGAAAGTATTAGTCACTCTGTCGTGTCCAACTGTTTGTGAGCCCAAGAACTGTAGCCTGTCAGGTTCCTCTGCCCATGGAATTTTCCAGGTAAGAATACTGGAGTGTGTTGCCATTTCCTTTTCCAGGGGAACTTCCCAAGCCAGGGATTGAACCCAGGTCTCCTGCACTGGAAGCAAATTCTTAACCAAATGAGCCACCAGAGAAACCTAGATTAATATATAACCCAGATTATTACTATATAACCTAGATAATTACTATATAACCTAGATAATTATGTAGCCAGCAAACTAAAAGTCTGGAACTAGAAGAATAGAATTGGTGCTAAGTTTTAGGATTTAGGGTCTCTGAAAATAAAGAAAGAATGGAAAATAAAATTGCAGATTGGAGGTGATATTTCATTGTGGTTTTGCTTTGCATTTCTCTAATAATGAGCGATGTTGAGCATCTTTCCATGTGTTTGTTAGCTATCGGTATGTCTTATTTGGAGAAATGTCCTTTTAGGTCTTTTGCCCACTTTTTGATTGGGTTATTTGTCTTTCTGGTATTGAGTTGTATGCGATGCATGTATACTTTGGAAATTAATCCTTTGTCAGTTGTTTCATTTGCTATTATTATTTTCTCCCATTCCGAAGGCTGTCTTTTCACCTTGCTTGTAGTTTCCTTTGTTGTAGAAAAGCTTTTAAGTTTAATCAGGTCCCACTTGCTTACTTTTGTTTTTATTTCCATTACTCTAGGAGGTGGACTAGATCTGATAGAGAGCCTGATGAATTATGGACAGATGTTCGTGACATTGTACAGGAGACAGGGATCAAGACCATCCCCATGGAAAAGAAATGCAAAAACGCAAAATGGTTGTCTGAGGAGCCCTTACAAATAGCTGTGAAAAGAAGAGAAGCAAAAAGCAAAGGAGAAAAGGAAAGATATTTCCATTTGAATGCAGAATTCCAAAGAATAGCCAGGAGAGATAAGAAAGCCTTCCTCAGCGATCAGTGCAAAGAAATAGAAGAAAACAACAGAATGGGAAAGACTAGAGATCTCTTCAAGAAAATTAGAGATACTAAGGGAACATTTCACACAAAGATGTGTTCGATAAAGGACAGGAAAAGTATGGACCTAACAGAAGCAGAAGATATTAAGAAGAGGTGGCAAGAATACACAGAAGAACTGTACAAAAAAAGATCTTCATGACCCAGATAATCACGATGGTGTGATCACTCACCTAGAGCCAGACATCCTGGAAGGTGAAGTCAAGTGGGCCTTAGCAAGCATCACTATGAACAAAGCTAGTGGATATGATGGAATTCCAGTTGAGCTATTTCAAATCCTGAAAGATGATGGTGTGAAAGTGCTGCACTCAAGATGCCAGCAAATTTAGAAAATTCAGCAGAGCCCACAGGACTGGAAAAGGTCAGTTTTCATTCCAGTCCCTAAGAAAGGCAATTCCGAAGAATGCTCAAACGACCGCACAATTGCACTCATCTCACACGCTAGTAAAGTAATGCTCAAAATTCTCCAAGCCAGGCTTCAGCAATTCATGAATCATGAACTTCCAGATGCTCAAGCTTGTTTTAGAAAAGGCAGAGGAACCAGAGATCGAATTGCTAATATCCACTGGATCATCAAAAAAGCAAGAGAGTTCCAGAAAAACGCCTATTTCTACTTTATTGAATATGCCAAAGCCTTCGAATGTGTGGATCACAATAAACTGTGGAAAATTCTGAAAGAGATGGGAATATCAGACCACCTGACCTGCCTCTTGAGAAATCTGTATGCAGGTCAGGAAGCAACAGTTAGTACTGGACATGGAACAACAGACTGGTTCCAAATAGGAAAAGGAGTACATCAAGGCTGTATATTGTTACCATGCTTATTTAACTTCTATGCAGAGTACATCATGAGAAACGCTGGGTTGGAAGAAGCACAAGCTGGAATCAAGATTGCCGGGAGAAATACCAATAACCTCAGATATGCTGATGACACCACCCTTATGGCAGAAAGTGAAGAAGAACTAAAAAGCCTCTTGATGAAAATGAAAGAGGAGAGTGAAAAAGTTGGCTTAAAGCTTAACATTCAGAAAGCTAAGATCATGGCATCTGGTCCCATCACTTCATGGGAAATAAATAGGGAGACAGTGGAAACAGTGTCAGACTTTATTTTTTTGGGCTCCAAAATCACTGCAGATGGTGACTGCAGCCATGAAATTAAAAGACGCTTACTCCTTGGAAGGAAAGTTATGACCAACCTAGACAGCATATTACAAAGCAGAGACATTACTTTGCCAACAAAGGTCCGTCTGGTCAAGGCTATGGTTTTTCCAGTGGTTATGTGCAGATGTGAGAGTTGGACTGTGAAGAAAGCTGAGCACAGAGGAATTGATGCTTTTGAACTGTGGTGTTGGAGAAGACTCTTGAGAGTCCCTTGGACTGCAAGGAGATCCAACCAGTCCATCCTAAAGGAGATCAGTCCTGGGTGTTCATTGGAAGGACTGATACTGAAGCTGAAACTCCAGTACTTTGGCCACCTGATTCATTGGAAAAGACCCTGATGCTGGGAGGGATTGGGGGCATGAGGAGAAGGGGACGACAGAGGATGAAATAGCTGGATGGCATCACGGACTCCATGGGCATGGGTTTGGGTAGATTCTGGGAGTTGGTGATGGACAGGGAGGCCTGGTGTGCTGTGATTCTTGGGGTCACAAAGAGTCGGACATGACTGAGCGACTGAACTGAACTGAGGAGGTGGATCATAGAGGATCTTGCTTTGATTTATGTCATCAAGTATTCTGCCTATATTTTCCTCTGAGAGTTTTATAGTTTCTGGTCTTACATTTAGGTCTTTAATCCATTTTGAGCTTGTCCTTGTGTATGATGTTAGGAAGTGTTCTAATTTCATTCTTTTATGTGTTGATATCCAGTGTTTTTCTCAGCACCATTTATTGAAGAGGCTGTCTTTGCCCCATTGTATATTCTTGCCTCCTTTGTCAAAAATAAGGTACCCATAGGTGCATGGGTTTATTTCTGGGCTTTTTATCTTGTTCCATTGGTCTATATTTATGTTTTTGTGCCAGTACCATGTCTTGATAACTATAGCTTTGTAGTATAATCTGATGTCAGGAAGGTTGATTCCTCCAGCTCCATTCTTTCTCAAGACTGCTTTGGCTGTCCGAGGTCTTTTATGCTTCCATATGAATTGTGAAATTTTTTGTTCTAGTTCTGTGAAAAATGCCAATGGTAATTTGACAGGGATTGCATTGAATCTATAGATTGCATTTAGAAGTATAGTAATTTTCACAATATTGATTCTTCCTACCTAGGAATATGAAATATCTCTCCATCTGTTTATATCATCTTTGATTTATTCCATCAGTGTCTTATAATTTTCTGTGTATACTCACACAAGTCAGAATGACCATCATCAAATAGTCCACAAGCAATAAATGCTTGAGAGGGTGTGTAATAAAGGGAATACTCTTGCACTGTTGGTGAGAATATAAATTGATGTAGCCACTATGGAACATGGTATGGAGATTCCTTAAAAAACTAAAAACCACAATATGACCCAACAATCCCATCCTAGGCATATACCCTGAGGAAACCAGGGTAAAAAAAGAGACATGCATCCCATTGTTCATTGCAGCACTATTTACAATAGCTAGAACATGGAAGCAACCTAGAAGCTCATCAACAGATGAATGGGTAAAGAAATAGTGGTACATATACACAATGGAATATTACTTAGCTATTAAAAGGAATGCATTTGAGTCAGTTCTGATGAGGTGGATGAACCTAGAACCTATTATACAGAGTGAAGTGAGTTAGAAAGAGAAAGATAAATATCATATTCTAATGCATATATACGGAATCTTGAAAAATGGTTCTGAAGAATTTATTTACAGGGCAGCAGTGGAGAAACAGACAAAGAGAATAGACTTATGGGCATAGGGAGAGGGGAGGAGAGGGTGAGATGTATGGAAAGAGTAACATGGAACTTACATCACCATATGTAACATATACAGCCAATGAGAATTTGCTGTATGGCTCAGAAAACTCAAACAGGGGCTCTTTATCAACCTAGAGGGGTAGGATGGTGAGGGAGATGGGAATGAGGTTCAAAAGGGAAGAGATATATGTATACCTATGGCTGATTCATGTTGAGGTTTGACAGAAAAGAACAAAATTCTGTAAAGCAATTATCTTTCAATAAAAAATAAATTAAAAAAAATTACAGATTGGGAATACAGTATTTTCTTTTTTCCATAGTTGTAAAGATTCAATAATTTCACAGTCAGGTCAATGATCCTTTTTGTATACAACAGCCATTTTAACACAGGCTGTGAGGGATTAGTATTTATTGTAGCTTTGGGAAAAAAACATCATGTATCCTAACTTTTACTTCTCCATAGCATTCACTACACAAACAAAAAATCTTAAAAAAAAAAAAAAACACTGAAATATCTGCCTTTTATCTCTTATACAACATATCCTTTTCTTTATAGTTAAGATCACCTTAGAAAAGTTGATATATTATATTTAACAAACCTTTGTGAAGAATGACAAAGTTCAAATGTATCAATTCTTTCATTTTTATCGGAAGTAAAGCACACTTTAGTCAAGCCTATGCCCCTCCCAGCTACAGGGCCTTCTGTTTATACATCATTCCCTTTATTAAGGGCTTTGCAAACCCTTTTTCATAAAGTCAGTCTGTCTGTTTTACCACTGTCAGATTGGAAGTCAGCAACTGAGAGATTTGAACTGGCATTTCTAATTATAGAATACATGTTTGAATTCTCCTAAAAGAATACATATTCATTGTTTTTAATTAAATAATAGAAACTGTATAATATTTTTTTCCATTTATTTTTATTAGTTGGAGGCTAATTACTTTACATCATTACAGTAGTTTTTGTCATACATTGAAATGAATTAGCCATGGATTTACATGTATTCCCCATCCCGGTCCCCCCTCCCACCTCCCTCTCCACCCGATCCCTCTGGGTCTTCCCAGTGCACCAGGCCCGAGCACTTGTCTCATGCACCCAACCTGGGCTGGTGATCTGTTTCACCCTAGATAATATACATGTTTATATGCATGTAATATACATGCTGTTCTCTTGAAACATCCCACCCTCCCCTTCTCCCAGAGTCCACAAGTCAGTTCTATACATCTGAGTCTCTTTTTCTGTTTTGCATATAGGGTTATCATTACCATCTTTCTAAATTCCATATATATGTGTTAGTATACTGTAATGGTCTTTATCTTTCTGGCTTACTTCGCTCTGTATAATGGGCTCCAGTTTCATCCATCTCATTAGAACTGATTCAAGCTGGAAATAGAACTGCCATATGACCCAGCAATCCCACTTCTGGGCATACACACAAAGGAAACCAGATATGAAAGAGACACGTGCACCCCAATGTTCATCGCAGCACTGTTTATAATAGCCAGGACATGGAAGCAACCCAGATGCCCATCAGCAGACGAATGGATGAGGAAGTTGTGGTACATATACACCATGGAATATTACTCAGCCATTAAAAAGAAACTGTATAATATTCTTAAACATGACCTTTATTAAACAAAAAATGACTAAATTATACGTAAAATAAGATTGTGACCAAAAAAAATTTTGCAATGAGAAAAAGAAGTTCAAATGAATGCTCTGTTAAAAAAAAAAGTCCTTCCTAAGAAACACTTCAGTTATAATCTGGAAATAGTTTATGCTGGAGACTATGGGAATGTGATGGGATTATAAGATTAAAAAAAAAAAAAAAAAAAAAAAACCTTAACTATAAGTCTTTTGACAAAAAACATGACCCAAGTCAGTTATTTAAATTATCTCAACATGATTTCTCATCTTTAAAAATCTATGTCTACCCAACAAGGATAGAATAAAGTATATTATAAAGTAATTAGCCTCCAACTAATAAAAATAAATGGAAAAAAAAAAGAATAAAGTAACCAAACAGATATAACGGTGCTTGTAGCTTAGTTATTGCTGTTATTGCTCAGTCACTAAGTTATGTCTGACTCTTTGGTGACCCCATGGGCTGTAGCCCAAAGGGCTCCTCTGTCTCTGAGATTTTCCTGCAAGAATACTGGGGTAGGTTGCCATTTTCTCCTTCAGGGGATTTTCCCACCCAGGGATCCAACCAGCATCTTCTGCATTGGTAGGCAGATTCTTTACCACTGAGCCACCAGCACCATAAATAGGCAAGTTACTTAAATTCTTTCTGTAGTATTACAAAGCTAAGCATCTTACAACCAGAAGCACAACATTAGCTTCCATTTCTGAAGTAAAAATACTGTGTCTCATGAAATGTGTGTGTAATGTATCAATATATGGCTTCCAAAGAGGAAGAGAGTCTCAGCATGTAACGTGGTAGAAGGGACACTGCTTATTTAGAATGCTTATCTAGTGTAAGCTACCAGAATCTTGCCAGCTGGGATCCAACTGGCTCAGATACAGACCCACAACAGTGCCTGGAGTTCTTTAATGCATGATGGTAAAAAAGATGCCAACAATTCAACTGAGAATGACTAAATTTATGTTCTACTGAAATTTAGAGCTGTACGCATCTTAGTACACAATTGACAGAAGTACAGGTGAACACAGCAAGCTATAAGTGATGCACAGTGTTGTTCCATTGTTAATCTCTCCCTTACCCACACTCATTGAAGGATTTGTGGTGTTGGGCAATTATTTTTAATGTTCTGTGTTCCCTCTTGTTTCCATCTTTCTGACTTGATGATCTCTCCATGTCCTCCTTGATCTTGTCCCAGTCTGTGAAGTGAGGTGAAGTGAGGTGAAGTGAAAGTCTCTCATTCATGCCCAACTCTTTGAGACCCCATGAACTATACAGTCCATGGAATTCTCCAAGCCAGAATACTGGAGTGGGTAGCTGTTCCCTTCTCCAGTGGATTTTTGCAATCAGGGATCGAGCCCAGGTCTCCCACATTGCAAGCGGATTCTTTACCAGCTGAGCCAGAAGGGAAGGCCAAGAATACTGGAGTGGGTAGCCTATCCTTTCTCCAGGGGATCTTCCTGACCTAGGAATTGAACTGGGGTATCCTTCATCGCAGGCAGATTTTATACCAACTGAGATATGAGGCTTTGCACTAAAGCTGCTTTGCACTAAATCCCTCATAGCCACTTTGCACTAAATCCCACATGTCCCAGTCTGCTTTGCACTGAATCAACTGTACCCATATTTCTTTTCCCTTAGAACTAAATAGAGCAAATTCTAAGTCTCTCTGGAACTGGTCAAGGTTCAGACTTCAAAGAACAAAGTCCTCATTAACTCTCTTGCTAAGGAGATTGCTTCCTCCAACCGATTCAGAAAAATGCCACTGTCATTTACTTCGATTTAGAAAATGACTCCTCTTCCCATTTGCCTTGCACTGAAATTTTATTTCTGAATACTTTGTTTGGAGTCACATAGGTGGTTATACAAAAACATGGAAAGTTTTTGTTTCTTTAACGCTTGGCTTTTGAGGTAGGAAAAAATTTTTCTGTATTAGTATTGTCAGCAAGGAATATCCCTTTGGGTAGAAAAAGCATGCTAAAACATTCCTAATTGCAGCAGCCTGAAACTGTATTACTTACCTCTTCACGCATTCTGTCATATGTGCTACATATATATGATTCTTTTTTTTATCTGATTCTTGAGAGATCTGAATTCTAACATTTGCTAAAAGATGAGTCATCAAGCCATAGTTAATAAAATGTATAATACTGCTACTATTACAAATTAACCCAGCTAGACTTTTTAGAAGCTCAGATTTCATAAATAGGAAAGAAGCAAAAGAAGAAATACTCAGCATGTAACATAAAATACTCCTCTAATATTTGAATGTTCTCAGATTATTTAAGAAATAAATAGTTTTAAAAATCAAAAGAAAATATTAAGAAAAACTTTGCTGGGGAATTCCCTTTTTCACTTTCATTGCTTGAGATACAACAATTGCCAGTTCTACAGCCATCTCTCCAGTAAAACACCTTATATTTAGCATAAATGAAAGGCCACTATCTATTTTGCAAAAATTATTAACTGTTTGATTTAACTTTAGCTCAAGTCAAGAAAAGAGCATTCTACTCTGTGCCTTCTGTTTTGTTTGTTTTTGATGTGGACTATTTTTAAAGCCCATATTGAACTTGTTAAAATCTCGCTTCTGTTTCATGTTTTTATTTTTTGGCCCTGAGGCATGTGGCTCCCTGACCAGGGATTGAACTTACACACTTTGCATTGGGAGGAGGAAGTATTAACTACTGGACCTCCAGGGAAGTCCCTGAAGCTTCTGTTTCTACCTGTGGTTTTCTTTTGTTTTGTTTCCATCTTATTTCATATTAAATCACATTTATTTATTTCCTATGTGGATTCTGCACCCCATATACTGACAATTAGGCTAATTGTCATTCTTACTCAAAACTACAGAAAGTTACATACTTTTTAAACTCTTTAAAGAATCGTTCAAGATTAAAGCCCAGCAGAAAACTCCTCTTCAGATTTGCATTTCACAATCCATTATTTGTTATTGTTGTTTGCCCTCTCGGAACATTGTTCTTTATGTACTGCTGTGAGCAATATTTATAGTCCAAACTCATTATCTTTTTCCCTTTGTCTATCCAAAACTGAAGCCCAAGAGAAGACTCTCATATTGCATATTTGAGATAATGCCTCAAGTCACCAGCTGAACAACAAATCTGTTTTAAGTACCCAACTTTGAGCTTAAAATGTCTAAGTCTATGTCATTTGTGGCAATTCATATATAAACTACTCTTGTTTCTGATCTCTCCAGGATCTTACTGTCTGAATGAGTTATTCTAGATAGAAAATAATAAATGAAACATTAGGCTAACTGCTTTCTAGCTCTCTTGGCTCATAGTAATCTTTATTGTTCCAGGCATTCCCAATATACAGCAACAAAATCAAATTCAAGACACAGAACTCTCCTTTATAATTCCAACCACAAAGAACACTTTCTTCCTTTTACTATTGCTAATAAAGTAACATGTTTTCCTTCTAAGGTTCTTATATTTAGTACTGGGAGAACCACAGACAAGTAATTGTTTTCTCCAAACCATGAAACATATATTACCCAACAGCCCAGAAAAAAAAAAAAAAAGAATAAAGGTCACGAGATAAAGGGAGCCCACAAGAAAATCGATTCTAGTAACACAGAGTGTGCATCATTGTAATCATCCTGGTTTACTCAGCTACTGACCAAAATCACTGGAAGTCTATCTTACTTACCAAGTTAAGCGATCTTCCAAATGGCATTTTGAAATGAGTATTGCTGCTACGTTTTTTTTTAACTGAAATAAACTGTGGTTCAACTTAAAGAAAACAGTTTTGGTACAGTTGATATAGCTGCCAGGAGTAGGATGTTACATATAAAAGTAACTTTTAGGAAAAGATTTAAGATCTTTGAAAAACAGAAATATCAGCCCAGACTCAGATAGTGAGTATAGGAAGTCAATATTATAAATAAAATTATTACCCATAAGAGTAAAATATTTTGGTACTTCAGTAAAAGTTACACAACTGTCTGAATAGCATTCTCTGCCTGGAATAGAATCTAGTTCAATTCAGTCGCTCAGTCATGTCCTACCCTTTGCGACCCCATAAACCGCAACACACCAGGCCTCCCTTTCCATCACCAACTCCCAGAGTCCACCCAAACCCATGTCCATCGAGTTGGTGATGCCATCCAACCATCTCATCCTCTTCTCCTCCTGCCCTCAGTCTTTCCCAGCATCAGGGTCTTTTCGAACGAGTCAGCTCTTTGAATCACGTGGCCAAAGTACTGGAGTTTCAGCTTCAACATCAGTCCTTCCAAAGAACACCCAGGACTGATCTCCTTTAGGATGGACTGGTTAGATCTCCTTGCAGTCCAAGGGACTCTCAAGAGTCTTCTCCAACACCACAGTTCAAAAGCATAAATTCTTCTGCACTCAGCTTTCTTTATAGTCCAACTCTCACATCCATACATGACCATTGGAAAAACCATAGCCTTGACTAGACGGACCTTTGTTGGCAAAGTAATGTATCTACTTTTTAATATGCTGTCTAGGTTGGTCATAACTTTCCTTCCAAGGAGTAAGCGTCTTTTAATTTCATGGCTGCAGTCACCATCTGCAGTGATTTTGAAGCCCCCCAAAATAAAGTCAGCCACTGTTTCCCAATCTATTTGCCATGAAGTGATGGGACCAGATGCCATGATCTTAGTTTTCTGAATGTTGAGTTTTAAGCCAACATTTTCACTCTCTTCTTTCACTTTCATCAAGAGGCTTTTTAGTTCCTCTTCACTTTCTGCCATAAGGGTGGTGTCATCAGCATATCTGAGATTATTGGTATTTCTCCCCGCAATCTTGTTTCCAGCTTGTGCTTCTTCCAGCCCAGCATTTCTCATGATGTACTCTGCATATAAGTTAAATAAGCAGGGTGACAATATACAGCCTTGATGTACTCCTTTTCCTGTATAAAACCAGTCTGTTGTTCCATGTCCAGTTCTCACTGCTGTTTCCTGACCTGCATACAGGTTTCTCAAGACGCAGGTCAGGTGGTCTGGTATTCCCATCTCTTTCAGAATTTTCCAGTTTATTGTGATCCACACAGTCAAAGACTTTGGCGTAGTCAATAAAGCAGAAATAGATGTTTTTCTGGTACTCTCTTGCTTTTTTGATGATCCAATTGATGTTGGCAATTTGATCTCTGGTTCCTCTGCCTTTTCTAAAACCAACTTGAACATCTGGAAGTTCACGGTTCAGGTATTACTGAAGCCTGGCTTGGAGAATTTTGAGCATTACTTTACTAGTGTGTGAGATGAGTGCAATTGTGTAGTAGTTTGAGCATTCTAGTATAATAATTTTTTTTACACATTATCTTAAATGTTGATGTCTGTCATCACCCCACATGTATATAGAATATATATGAATTATACATAAAATCATATAAAATCCAGGTAAAATATTAAAAAACTTTAATTTCTCATACTGGTATTTGGTGGGTCACTGACTGCTGGCTGGGGCAGCATGGTGATGGATACAAGAAAAACTTCCCCACCTGATTTGTGAATTTGTAAATTCTTAAATTAAATAGATGTTTATTGTTTTAAGGCAGTGAGCCTTTTGGAGTTTGCTACACAGAGTTATTGGGGCTACCGACAATGGATGATCTTTTTTTTTGGACTATAATTGGTTCACAGTGTTGTGTTAGTTTTAGCCATACAACAAAGCGAATCCACCATGTGTAGACATACTTCCCTTCCCTCTCGGACCTCCCTCCCACACCCCACAGTCTGCTCATTTAGGTCTCCACGCCACAGAGCACCAAGCTGAGCTCCCTGTGCTATACACAACAGCTTCCCACGAAGAATCTATTTTACTCATGGCAGTGTATATATGTCAGTCCCGACTTCCCAATTCACCCCACTCCCCCTTTCCCTCCTCGTACCCACATGTCCATTCTCTACATGTTTCTTTTCCTGCCCCGCAAATTGGTTCATCCACACCGCTTTTCTAGATTCCAATATATGTGTTAATAAATGATATTTGTTCTTCTCTTTATGACTTACTTTACTCTGTATGACAGACTCTAGGTGCATCCACATATCTACAGATAACCAAATTTCTCCCTTTTTATGGCTGAGTAATATTTCATTGTATATATGTACCACATTTTTATCCATTCATCTGTCAATGGACATTTAGGTTGCTTCTATTAATCTCCAAAATATACAAACAGTTCATGCAGCTCAATAATAACAACAACAACCAAAACCCAATCCAAAAAACAAAATGGGTGGAAGATCTAAATAGACATTTCTCCAAAGAAGACATGAAGTGGCCAAGAGACACATGAAAAGATGCTCAACACCACTAATCATTAGAGAAATGTAGATCAATTTACAATGAGGTATCACCTCACATTTGTCAGAACAGCCATCATCAAAAAATCTACAACAATCAATGGGTGATCTTTTGAGGAAGGAAAGAACTGCATAAAGAAAGGCATAAGGATACCAATGAAAATCCCTCTCTACTTCTCCACTGCTGCCCCTCAGCATTCTAGAGTTCTTCTCTCCCTTATCAGATGTTGTTTTAGTCTGCCTAAACTTGGTTGCTAAATTTCATCTGGAGTCAGGAAAAAAAAAAGGAATTTAAATTCTAGTCTGGGGCTTATTACTTCACTGAAACTCTCTTAAGTTTCAATATCCCCCACAGTACTACCTATGGCATGGAGTTATTTGGGGAAGTGTACTAGGAAAATATAACTAAAGTGATTTACATGTTATCTGATCCAAAGCACGTGCTCAATAAATGGGAGGCACTAAGGAAAGATTCACCAATAAATGACCACGTGTCTTTTTCATTCTTCAGGAAGCTGAATGGGTAAACACAGAGAGACAAGTACAGGCAAATCCAATGACACAAGGTTAAGCCTCTGCTTTGTGAAAACTGCTAACATCTCGCTGGACAAAGCGAGTCACGTGCCTGACACAGAGTGGAAGTGAGAGGGCATAACAAAGTTATAGGGCAAATGATTTGAAAGTATGAGGTTGGAGAATTGGGCCCACTAATCAAATCAATACACCAGAATCTTTAACTTTTAATCTTTTTTCTAAACACTCTTTTCACCCTTGGCATTTTCAGGCTTTGACTAAAAGAATAGTGATTTACAATAAATGTTCAGTTCAGTTCAGTCGCTCAGTTGTGTCCGACTCTTTGCGACCCCATGGACTGCAGCACGCCAGACTTCCCTGTCCATCACCAACTCCTGGAGTTTACTCAAACGCATATCCAGTGAATCAGTGATGCCATCCAACCATCTCATCTGTCATCCCCTCCTCCTTCTGCCTTCAATCCTTTCCAGCATCAGAGTCTTTCCAGTGAATATTCAGGACTGATTTCCTTTAAGATTGACTGATTAGACCTCCTTGCAGTCCAAGGGACTCTCAAGAGTCTTCTCCAACACCACAGTTCAAAAGCATCAATTCTTTGGCGCTCATCTTTCTTTTTTTTTTTTTTCATCTTTCTTTATAGTCCAACTCTCACATCCATACATGACCACTGGAAAAACCATAGCTTTGACTAGACAGACCTTTGTTGGCAAAGTAATGTCTCTGCTTTTTAATATTCTGTCCCAGTTGGTCATAATTTATCTTTCAAGGAGCAAGTGTCTTTTAATTTCATGGGTACAGTCACCATCTGCAGTGATTTTGGAGCCTGAAAAAGCAATGTCTCTCACTGTTTCCATTGTTTCCCCAGCTATTTGCCATAAACTGATGGGACCAGATGCTGTGATCTTAGTTTTCTGAATGTTGAGTTTTAACCCAACTTTTTCACTCACCTCCTTCACTTACATCAAGAGGCTCTTTAGTTCTTCACTTTCTGCCATAAGGATGGTGTCATCTGCATATCTGAGGTTATTGATAGGTGTATCTATATAAAATGACCTTTCATTACTCCATCATGAAAGATGCAGTGATTACTTTGCTACTCAAAGGTGGTAACTGGACCACTAGTGCTGACATTTTTCAGCACCCTGATAGAAATTCAGAATCTTGGGCCATGCTCAAGGTCTATTGAATCACAATGAACCTTTCAACAGGACATCCAGGTAACTTGTATTAACATTGAAATTTGAAAAATCACTGACTGTTAGATTTAGATTTCTGTTCCAAGATTTGTTTTCTGTTATGTTTGCTAAGGAAATAAAATAATATAATTAGAAGGATTTTTAACTGTAAGGATTTTGACTATCCAGTAATAACCTAATTTTTAAATAGGTAAAAGATTTGACACTTCACCAAAGAGTATATACAAATAACCTCTAGCCACATGAAAAGCTGACTGGCATCATTAGTCATTAGGGAAATGCAAGTTAAAATGGTACTGAAACCCATGAGAATGGCTGAAACTAAAGAGACTGAAAATATTTGCTTGAACTATCTCAAATATGCATTTGAGACTCTTATAAAATGATTTTGGAAAGCAGTTTAACAATTTTTTACAAAGGTAAAGTTGTACCCACCCCCATAACCCAGCAATTCCACTCTGAGTACACACTTAAGGGAAAAGAAAATGTATATATACCAAATAACATGTACAAGAAGGTTTATAGTAGTTTGATTCATAACAGCTAAAAATGAGAATAATCCAAATATCAATCAACTAGAATATGGATAAACAAAATGTGGTATATTCATGCAACAAAATACTCCTCAGCAATAAAAAGGGCTTCACTGGTAGCTCAATAGGTTAAGAATCTGCCTGCAATGCAGGAAACCCCAGTTTGATTCCTAGGTCAGGAAGATCCACTGGAGAAGGGATTGGCTACCCACTCCAGTATTCTTGGGCTTCTCTGATGGCTCAGCTGGTAAAGAATCTGCCTGCAAAGTGGAAGACCTGGGTTCAATCCCTGGGTTGGGAAGATCCCCTGAAGAAAGGAACGGCTACCCACTCCAGTATTCTGACCTGGAGAATTCCATAGACTGTATAGTGCACGGGATCTCAAAGAGTCAGGCACGATTGAGTGACTGTCAGTTTCAGTAAAAAGGAAGGACATACAAAACATGCATGCATCTGATGGACATTATTTTAGAGGACAAGTTCAAACACACACACAAAACATGTATTATATGATCCCATTTATCTGAGATTAAATGACAGGGAAAATTAATCTATGGCTATTAAAATCAGAATGGTGGTGTTCTGTGTGGCAGCAGAAGTTTGTTTATATGGATTAAACATAAAAGAACAAGAGATCTTTCTACAGCAATGATGAAATATTATGGCTCTCCGTGGATATTTTTACATGGTGTATATATTTGGCAAAAATGTATTGAACCTTGTGCATTTTATTGCTTATAGATTAGACTTCAGTAATGAGGTGTTTATCACTTCACAGTTTTCAAATCATATATTCCTACATACTATCCCATTTGCAACAGCCCTGTGAGGTCAGCAGGGCAGGTGTTATTATGAACTGTTCAGATGAGAACATTAAACCTCAAAGAGATGCAAATTGATAAAGTCTCCTGCATGCCCATAGATCTTTGACCATGATTTCATATTCTTTTTTACACTTCTGACAGCAGTAACTGGGGATCAAAGTCGGTTCAGTTCAGTTCAGTCACTTGGTCATGTTGGAGGACTCTTTGCGACCCCATGGACTGAAGCACACCAGGCTTCCCTGTCTATCACCAACTCCCGGAGCTTGCTCAAACTCATGCCCATTGAGTTGGTGATGCCATAGAACCATTGCATTCTCTGTCATCCCCTTCTCCTCCCACCTTCAATCTTTCCCAGCATCAAGGTCTTTTCCAATGAGTCAGTTTTTCACATCAGGTGACCAAAGTATTGCAGTTTCAGCTTCAGCATCAGTCCTTCCAATGAATATTCAGGACTGATTTCCTTTAGGATGGACTGGTCAGATCTCCTTGCAGTCCAAGTGACACTCAAGTGTCTTCTCCAACACCACAGTTCAAAAGCATCAATTCTTCAATGCTCAGCTTTCTTTGTAGTTCAACTCTCATACCCATACATGACTACTGGAAAAACCATAGCTTTGACTAGATGTAGGTATTCAAATAAAAAAAGAGCTAATGGATTCAAAAGCCCTGAGAAGAACGTTTCTGGTAGGATAGCACTATTTGAGTACTAGGTATAGTGTTTGCCTGTCTAATATACACTTTTTAAAGACTTTTTGATGCAGACCATTTTTAAAGACTTTTTTGAATTTGTTACAACATTGCTTCTGTTTTATGTTTTGTTTTTTTGGCCCCAAGGCATGTGGGATTTTAGCTCCTTGACCAAGAACTGAACTCACACCTCCTGCATTGGAAATGGGGAAGTCTTCTCCCCTAGACCACCAGGGAAGTCTCTAATATGCACTTTTGTCTCTTGTCCATTGTTGTAGAGAATGGGGAAGCTTCCAAAGAGGAATTTGGGGAAGACCCTAGAAAAACGAGACAATTCTTGCTGGAGGAACCAACTTTCGTTTGGAGCTATTCTTCCCTGTGGTTCTTCAGAATGATGAGGGAAAGACAAACATTTTGGACCAGGACTGACAGACTAGATGGAAATTACAAAATCCTGCATCAAAGTCAACCTAAAAAAAAAGATTTAAGAAAAGCCATAGTGGGAGCCATGGGTCCAGCTAGCCAGTGTGATTTGGTGGTTTCTATACCTGAAGTGTCAGCAAGGAAATAAAGACAGACCTGGGATTGTGGTCTGGTTGCCAGATGTCAGAGCTCCTGGATTTCAGATAAGACAGTTTCTCTAGGCTCATAGGCTGCTATAACTACTTCTAGTCCCCTGGCTGAACTTCTAGACTCACATCCTTGAAGCTAAGGGAATGACTTATTTGCTGGTACTAATATATATTTGAATCAATATGAAATTGATTCTATGCATAGAACATACTGAACTCTCCCTTACAGGAGAGACTGTTGATTTAATAAGAAATATCATTGTGATACTCATTAGGCTTACATGCACCTAGGTAGTAAAGCTGTTTACTGTTCATCACTTTATTGTTCTGATTCTTGTCAGTAAAATCAAAGTTAAAGGTGGCTAGGGGAAAAAAAAAAAAGGTTCCGTCCTTCCCCAGGGAGGGAAACTGTGTGAAGAGAAGTGTTTCCAGGTAATAAATTAAGAATCAGTCCAGTTCAGTTGCTCAGTCGTTTCTGACTCTTTGTGACCCCATGGACTGCAGCATGCCAGGCTTCCCTGTGCAGCACCAACTCCCAGAGCTTACTCAAACTCATATCCATCAAGTTGTTGATGTCACCCAACCATTTCATCCTCTGTCATTCCCTTCTCCTGCCTTCAATCTTTCCTAGCATCAGGGTCTTTTCCAATGAGTCACTTCTTTGCAACAGGTGGCCAAACTATTGGAGTTTCAGTTTCAGCATCAGTACTTCCAATGAATATTCAGGACTGATTTCCTTTAGGATTGACTGGTTTGAACCCCTTGCTGTCCAGGGGAATCTCAAGAGTCTTCTCCAACACCACAGTTCAAAAGTATCAGTTCTTCGGTGCTCAGCTTTCTTTATAGTCCAACTCTCACATCCATACATGACTATTGGAAAAACCATAGCTTTGACTAGACAGATCTTTGTTGGCAAAGTAATGTCTCTGCTTTTTAATATGTTGTCTAGGTTTGTCATAGCTCTTCTTCCAAGTGTCTTAATTTCATGGTTGCAGTCACCATCTGCAGTGATTTTGGAGCCCCAAAAATAAAGTCTCTCACTGTTTCCATTGTTTCCCCATCTATTTGCCATTAAGTGATGAGACTGGGTGCCATAATCTTCATTTTTTGAATGTTGAGTTTTAAGCCAACTTTTTTACTTTCCTCTTTCACTTTCATCAAAAGGCTCTTCTTCTTTGCTTTCTGCCATAAGGGTGGTGTCATTTGCATATCTGAGGTTATTGATATTTCTCCTGGCAATCTTGACTCCAGCTTGTGCTGGAGTTTTTATTGTTTTTATCTCATCCAGCCTGGCATTTAACATTATTTACTCCATATATAAGTTAAATAAGCAGGGTGACAATATACAGCCTTGATATACTCCTTTCCCAGTGTGGAATCAGTCTCTTGCCTCATGTACGGTTCTAACTGTTGCTTCTTGACCTGCATACAGATTTCTCAGGAGGCAGGTAAGGTGGTTTGGTACTCCCATCTCTTGAAGAATTTTCCACAGTTTGTTGAGATCTACACAGTCAAAGGCTTTGACATAGTCAATAAAGCAGAAGTAGATGCTTTTCCGGTAATCTCTTGCTTTTTCAATGATCCAATGGCAGTTGACAATTTGATCTCTGATTCCTCTGACTTTTCTAAATCCAGCTTCTTCTGCCTTTCTAAATTCTGAAAGTTCAAGGTTCACGTACTGTTGAAGCCCAGTTTGGAGAATTTTGAGCATTATTTTGTTAGTGTGTGAGATGAGTGCAATTGCGAGGTAGTTTGAACATTCTTTGGCATTGCCTTTCTTTGGGGTTGGAATGAAAACTGACCTTTTCCAGTCCTGTGCCCACTGATGACTCTTCAAAATTTGCTTTCCAAATGAAGGGTGGAAATAAACTAATCCAGTGGGGGTTTTTTTAGCCTGGAGGCACATTAGTGTCATATCTGAAGTTTAAATAAGGCACTACTGTGTCCAGGTCCCATTGCCCAGAGATTCTAATTTAATTTGTGAGGGGATGGAGAGGGGAGAGAGATATGAATGGTCATGAAAGTTCCACAGACAGTTATAATGGGCTTCCTGGGCTAAAGTCGGCAGAGAAGAGAGGATAGTCATTCAAAATGAAGTCCAGGTGTGTAGACCAGCTCTCCAAAATGGATTGGTTCCAAAAACTTTTACAGAAAGAAGAAAGGCACTCAAAGAGGTGTTCCTATCTTCAAGTAAGATGGAAAGTCAAAGGTAAAGACCTTAGAGACCCTGAAGCTACAAAACTCTCCCAAATGAAAAAGAAACATGGCCCCACAAGGGTCTCCATTGCTTCTGTCTTTGCTCCCAGCATATTTCATCCTGATGTCACTTTTTGTGGACTTAGGCTGTCAACATGGGATCTGTGAAGTAGGTAGTGCCACACTTCTTACTTCATCTTCCAGCAACTTTCCCACTTGGAGTCACTTTGATGCAAGTTGCTCAGTTAAACCCTGAGGACTATACTAAACACATTCAATTTACTGTTTTCTCTAAACTGGAAATTGTATGCTCACATCCACCCAGAAAGAAATGTAAATTATAATCATTAGATCCTCTTAGGATCAGATTAGAGAAGATTAAAAAATAATAGTCAACATAGACAACCCATAAGGGAAAGACACTTTCTCACACTCTGCCAATAAGAAACTAAATTTCTATCTCTCCTGGAGGACAATTTTTGTTTTTATCTCAAGAGAAATCTTAAAAGATCAGAAAATATTTGATCCAACATTCCCCTTCTGGAAATTTATCCTAAGGATACATATAAATACTTATCTAATCATGATGATTGTAACACTAAAACAACTTAAATATTAATGAGTTTGAGTAATTCAATCACTAAGCCCATTTCATAAAAAATTATATAAAACAATATTTTACAAAATTAATATGTGATCAGACAAACAAATAAAGCAGAATGTACACTAAAATTCTACTTTTGGTTAATATATATGCATAGAAAAAAGAGTGGAACTTGGCAGTGATTATCAGGGTGAAGAAGCACTTTCTTCTATTGAGCACTACTGTTTTGCTGTATTTTATAACTTGAATCTAATGTTTTTGTTCCTTAAATAATTGAGGCAAATGCATAAAAATTTTAAAAAGGCTAAAAAGCAATATGACAAAATATTAACAGCTGATAGTCAATTTTTGTTTACATGTGTTTTCAAGATTTATAACAATGAATATGTGTTACTATTACAACAAAAAGTGCCTCAAGTAATTTTAATTGCAGACATACATAATGTAAGACATTTCAGATTCTTCAAATAATTTAATTGTCACAGCTATGGCATTTCCTTTGTTGAGCCCAAGATTATTTTTAAAAACAACTGCAAACAAAAACACTTAGCTTTAGCACAAGCCTATTTCAGCTTAAGAGAGAAAGACTCTCACCTTTCACTGCTGACAGTCTATATGGGTTTTGAGAACTGTCCTTCCCATTATGTGTAGCTTTGATACTTCAGAACAGAATTCCCTTGGAATTTTATTCTGCTTAGGTATCTCCATTTTTGTGTGTGTGTGACATTGCATCCTGCATTTAGAAGCAAAAGGCACTTTATTAACAGTTTTGTTCCCAATTCCTTTTTCACTTGTATATTTTATTGCTTTTTTCCCACATTTTGAATTGCCCTAGGTCTTGACAACCCACACCCTATAAGTATCAAGCAATACTCTAATTATATTGTGTCTGCAAATGTTCAGGTACCATTTAGTGCAGGAAATCCATCAAAGTATTCCCTTTCAAATTTCACATTCAGAAAGGGAAGAAGCTATTTTAGGACTTCAAAACCTATCATCTTGAGGAACCAAAGGTATGCCTACCGAGAAAAGTAACTGTCCATCAACTGTAGTCTGAGAATGCTGCTTATATAGAAAATTAATACTCCTTCTCCCACTTCTTTCTGTGGAAGAACAAGGTGTAATTTCCTGCAGAGGGTGCCTGAGATGCCTGCCTTGGACTGGAAGAACCTCTGTAGCCCTCAGACATGCTCTTATAAGAAGTGGTATATGTTCACTGGAAATATTTTATGGCCAGACCCAGGCATTGTCCAGATTGATAACAAAGGATATTTCAGGAAGAACTAATACCCACTGCTGTCCAGAGAAACAATGACATCACTCTACAAGCTTCCTATGAGCAGATGCTACAACGTGAGCCCCGTTGAGTCCTCAGCACTAGGCATACAAAATGTGCAGTGATGCTTGTCATCAGGTTAGGTCATGCATGCATGGTCAGTCATGTCCGACTCTTTACAACCCCATGGACTGTAGCGCACCTGGCTCCTCTGTCCATGTGATTCTCCAGGCAAGAAAGCTGGAGTGGGTTGCCATTTCCACCTGTGGGGGAATCTTCCCAACTCAGGGATTGAACCCCCATTTCCTGAGTCTCCTGCATTACAGGAAGATTCTTTACCACTTGAGCCACTGGGGAAGCTCACTCTCGGAAGCTCACTGTCTGGAAATTCATTAGGACTGATGCAAATGTATTCTTTTTAAAGCTGAGTGACATTCCATTGTATGTCACTACTCTCTCAATTTGCCCCATCTTCTCCCTCCCACACTGTGTCCATAAGTCCATTCTCCATGTCTGCGTCTCCATACCACCCTGGAAATAGGTTCATCAGTACCATCTTTCTAGATTCCATACATATGCATTTAATATACAATATTTGTCTTTCTCTATTTTATTTACTTCACTGTGTACAATAGTTCATCCACTCCAATGTCCGCTGCAGCACTTTTTTACAATAGCTAGGACATGGAAGCAGCCTAGATATCCATAAACAGATGAATGGATATGGAAATTGTGGTAAATGTATACAATTGAATGTTATTCAGCTTTAAAAAATAATACATTTGAGTCAGTCCTAACCAATTTCCTTCTCTTTTATCATGACTTGAAATTAGAGAATTCAAGGAGAGGTTCAGCTTCCCAGAGAGCTTCCCAGGTGGCGCTAGAGATAAAGAACCTGCCTGCCAATGCAGAAGATGTAAGAGATGCTGGTTTGATCCCTGGGTTGGGAAGATCTCCTGGAGGAGGGCATGGCAACCCACTCCAGTATTCTTGCTGGAGAATCCAATGGACGGAGGAGCCTGCGGGCTACAGTCCATAGGGTCGCAAAGAGTTGGACATGACTGGAGTGACTTAACGTGCATGCCTGTGCTTACCACAAGAGTGAAAACAGAGCCACTGGGTGGGGCAAAAGCAGACTGAATCATTGTATCTGCTGCCTGACTCATTTCTGCTCCTCTCCTTCTTTATTCCTTGGTGATTAAAGGTTAAAGACCCCATGGTGAATGTTCTGATATTATACTGCTGTGTAATAAATTACCCTAAAACCTAGTGACTTTAAACCACCACCATTTTATGGTACGTTATATTTATGTGGGTCAGAAATTCAGGGCCCACATAATTTCTGCTCTTTAAAAGACACTGCTAATATATCTGGCACAGCATTTGTATCCAGAACGTATTTTTTTAAAAACTCTGAAAATCCAATAATAAAAAAGCAAACAGTCCCGTAAAAAGCAGGCAAACCTTGAAAGACACTACACCAGAGAAAATATATGAATGGCAAAGAATCCCATGAAAATGGACTCAATATCATTAGTTGTTAGGGTTCTGTAAGTCAAAACCATGAGATGACACTGTGTGTATATGCTGGTCGCTCAGTCATGTTGGACTCTCTGCAGCCCCGTGGACTGTAACCCACCAGGCTCCTCTGTCCATAGGATTCTCCAGGCAAGAATACTGGAGTGGATTTCCATTCCACATAGTAATTTATAGAGATTAAAAGCAGATGAGTGGTTTTCTCATGAGTGGTTTCCTCCTTTCAGAGGAGGAGCTGAGGGGAGGACCAGGAGTGATCACAATGGGACACCAATGGGGAACAATGGATATGTTCACTATCTTAATTGTGGTGATGGTTTCCCAGGGGTATACACAAATCAAAACATATGAAATTATTCTGTTTAAATCTATGCAGTTTATTGTGTGCCAATTGTATCTCAACACAGTTTTTAAAGGAAAATGGAAAGAAGGAATCTTCCCTCCAACTTTCATCCCACCGTGAAAACCATAGAACTTTAAAATTTATAGAGATACAAACATTAAAAGAAATTTGAGACTGATACTTTATGTTCCAAATGAGGAAATCACCCCTCAGACAAAAGAGGGGGTTTGCCTAAAGTCACAGTGCTGTTGGCTTCAGTTTCAAGTTCCCATGTCTTTACTTCCTACAAGCTGCATGCTAAGTCACTTCAGTCATGTCCAACTCTTTGCAACCCTATGGACCATAGCCTACTAGGCTCCTCTGTCCATGGGATTTTCCAGCAAGAATACTGGAGTTGGCTACCATGCCCTCCTCCAGGTGAGCTTCCCAACCCAGGGATCGAAACTGCATCTCTTATGTCTCTAGCAGATGGGTTCTTTACCCCTAGCACTACTTGGGAAACTCCTACATACTATTACTCTCTGCAGAAATGTGCCTCTTTTTTGCAATTACAAAGGAAGCATGTTTAAAATATTTCAGCATCAATTAATCTGATTGGAAGTGTGATTTTAAATGTAGACAAATATAGGTCTTAATTTGGATGAAGGACATCTAAAACTCTGATTTTAAAAAAGCCACAGTCTTTCCAGCCTAAAGAATTTGAGGGTGGAGTTTGGAATAATCACAGACTCTGGAAAGTGAGTACTGGAATCCTGCCTCTGGCATGTGGAACCAGGCCACATGTTAGGTGAGGAGTTGATGGTATGGTGTCATAATAAAAGAGATATTTCCAAAAAGATCAGTCATCAACTAACCCTAGAAGTGCATTGAATCTCATGATAGATCTTGATAAGGAAGAATAGGTATACCTCAATGAAAAGAAACACAAAAGAAGGACATTGGGAGGATGTTGACATGCTGCTGCTGCTGCTAAGTCGCATTAGCCGTGTCTGACTCTGTGAGACCCCATAGACGGCAGCCCACCAGGCTCCCCTGTCCCTGGGATTCTCCAGGCAAGAACACTGGAGTGGTTTGCCATTTCCTTCTCCAATGTATGAAAGTGAAAAGTAAAAGTGAAGACACTCAGTCGTATCTGACTCTTAGGAGCCCCAAGGACTGCAGCCTACCAGGCTCCTCCATCCATGGGATTTTCCAGGCAAGAGTACTGGAGTGGGGTGCCATTGCCTGCTCCATGTTGACATGCTAGGCGGTATGTTTCTCCAGGGATTCAGCTCTCTAAGAAGCCATCTCCATTCCCCTCTCTATCAGGTTTGGAGGAAACGAATGGTCTATATTTAGGTAGTGTCCTTAGCATGGGCTAAGCTGAAGGTCATGTAGAGTGCATAAATGAGAACTTGAAGGTCTGAAAACAGACTTGTATAACCTCTTGAAGTGTCTTTCTATTTCCACAGGAGAATTGGAAACACTGCCCTCAATCAAACTAAGCAGTTTCATGGCCTCGTTTAATAAGTAAATGAAATCTCACGGCCATCCCATAGTTTCAGCTTTCATCCTGGCGATCATAATTTACCTGGCAGGCTTGGAAATGAGGTGTAGAATAACACATTCAGTTTTAGCATGAGCACTGGTTCTTGGGCCCATCAGTCAACCCTGGTATACTCCAGAGTGTTCCTGGAGGGGTGTTCAGCACCAAAAGTGTTTTCTGAAGGCAAAACTCTATACACATAGAAGAGAGAGTGTCTTGATTTTATTTAAGTGCTATATGTCTCAAGATAATCCAAATTGTCTCTATTGCTAACAAGCCCTGCCTCCTGTCAAGATTATCCACCCAGGCACATCCTCAGCAATCCTCAAAGTCTATAGACTCTAAAGTAGATTAAAGTACATATGTGTGCGTACATGTACAAGAAGCTGAAAGCCAGATTTGGACTACATCTGCCAAGTTATCTGAGCAGGTCCTCAGTCAACAAGAGCTGTTTTTGGAGATGCAATATTTTTCTTGGGTTAAGAGCCCTCTCAGGGACATTATATCAGGTTCACAATAAATATCTGTTGAATGGATTATGTCTCCAATAACAGTTGAACATAGTCTCGTGTCTCATCAGTTGGCTTAATGAGACTGAAGGGCAATGAATGGCTGCTGAGCAGTAAAATTTTGTCCAGGAATCAGGGAAGGCTTCCTTAACACAGTGGCCTAGAGAATGAAGCGAATGCATCCAAGTTCAAGAGATCGGATTAACCTTTGAGGCAAAGGGAGTGTTATTTGAAGGCCTGGTGCATGTGGCTGAACCAGGGCAAATGAGAAGTGATAAAATGAGGCTGGAGAGCGAGCCAGTTAGTCAAGACCAAAGACAAGGGCTGGGGAATGCACCCACCCCACTGGCAGCAGGAACTGCAAAGTTCAAGGCAAAGAGTTTGGGAACAGAAAGGGAGAAAGACCTGGGCCCATAATTAAATTTACCAGTGAAGTCTACCACTGCCATATCCTTTTAAGAATTAAAAAAAAAGCTAGGTGATTTTAAATTGTTTGAAAATAACTACAGATTTAATAAATTGAAAATAGTGATAACTTTACTCTTCCTCTGAAACACTAAGTACCAGAACAAATGGAACATGTTCCGGTAGGTTGAATCATATCCTCGCCACAAGACATCCCCATTCCAGCCCTCAGAACCTGGGGATATATTATCTCCCAAGGTATAAGGGACTTTGCAGATGTCATCAGTTAAGTATTTTGAGGTGAGATGATTCTAGAGTACTCAAGTGGACTCAATGTAATCATAAGGGCCCTTATAAGAGAAAGGCAGAAAGATCCAAATCAGAAAGAGATGAGATGATGGAAGCAGAGATCAGAAAGAAGAGAAGATGCTATGATGCTGGCTTTGAAGATGAAAGAAGAGACCCTGAATCTAAATGTGAGTGTCTTCTATAAGATGGAAAAGACAAGCAGACAGATATTCCTTGGGGTTTCCAAAAAGAACCAGCCCTGCTGACACTTTTATCTTAGTCCAGTGAAATTGATTTCAGACCTCCACAAGAAAAACTGTAAGATAGAATGTCACTGTTGTTTTAAGCCACTGTCTGGTAATTTGTTAAAGGAGCAAGAGGATGCTGATATACATGATATAAAGACATTTGAAGGGGAAAAGTTGTGACTTAGATGTATTTAACTAGTAAGTTACTTATAATGGATGAAAGAAATAGAAAAATAGGAAGTCAAGGGCTCAGGAAATATACTTATTTATAGCAATATGATTGAACAAACTCTTTTTAAGTAGTTTTAATGAAGAATACAGCTTGGTTTTATAACACCCTTCCATGCTACTGAATTTTTATGATCAATGTTTTGGTTGACTATGTTTTCAAGTAATTTTTTAATAAAGCACATCTGGATGTAATTCCTGAGTTTTTGTGTATCTAGAAAGATATGCTTATTGCTATAGTACATATGCATTAGCTTGACTTATTTTAAACTTTTAGGCCAAAATATTTTGTTCTTAAACATAGCTTTAAATGTTTTCATGTTAAACAATAAGGAATAAAAATAAATAAGCTTTATGTTAAACCTTGGATATTTAGAAAAGATTTTAAAAAAGAAAACAACCAGCTAAACATAAAATAGTTCAGAATGAGGTTAGTTATATCTATGGTCAGGTAAAAAATGAAATCAATCAAATGGAGAGACTTTTGCCATACCCAATTTTTAGAAGAGAATAAAACAAAAATAAGACTATTAAGAAAATATGTGAGAGAGAGAGAGGGAAGACTAACATTAACAAAAATCTTTTTACAATCACTATTAAAACTTTGCATTTAAAAAAAAGGGACAATATCTAAGTAGAACTATAAGGCTCAAACTTCTCAGGACTCCTTTAAACACTTAAAATGTATTGAGGAACCAAAAGTGCTTTAGTTAATGTTTGTCATATCTGTTAATATTTATCATCTTAGAAATTAAAACTAGGAATTTTTGAATTAGAAATTGTTTTCTTTTTTTGTCAGTGTATAGTTGACTTAGGACTAGGATATTTAAAGCACACAGGAGTGAGGGTACTACATGGGCTCTTCTCTCCAAGGAATTCTCCAGGCAAGAATACTGGAGTGGGGCGCCATTCCCTCTTTCAGGGGATCTTCCTAACCCAGGGAGTGAACCCTCGTTTCTTACCTCTCCTACACTGGCAGGCAGATTTCCAACCACTAGCGCCGCCTGGGAAGCCCTGAGCTTCCCCGCTGGCACCGATGGTAAAGAACCTGTTTGCAGCGCATGTGTTGTAGCAGATAACATAGAATGCAGAGCAGAGAAACTTGGCCTTTGGGGATAATAAGAGTTAAGAATGCGAAAGTCAGGAGGTTACGGCTGCCTGAAGTCCACTCTGTCTCTGGACTCTTGTTGGTCCTTTAATGGACCAGAACCTGGTGGTCCTGAGTCGATGATGAGAATGTAAAAGAAGGAAAGAGGCTAATATTCCCTGGGTTATGCAGCTGGCTTCTGCTTCCCAGGGAATCAGCCAGAAATAGAGAGAGAGAGAGAGAGAGAGAGAGAGAGAGAGAAAGAAAAAGACACAGGGACCAAAGCTCTGATGGAGCGAAGGTGTTTTAATCAACATGACGTGGGCATATTTATTGTCTTACAAAGTAGTTATTCTCAGCAAAGATAAAGATTAAAATTCCAGCCTTAACAAAACACAAGGCGATCCCTATTAAAGAGAGAAGAGGGTACTTATCACCATAATGAGAAACTAACAAAGGAAATGCCTGGATTCCTCAGCCCCGGGAAAGGCGTGCCTCTCCTCTTAATTCCTGAATATTCAGGAATTAATAAGGGCCAGAGGATTCCTGACAGACTGTCAAGTTATCAATGGACTTTCTTAGAGTGTAAGTCACTTTGGGTCAGATTTCTGTTATTTTTATCATCAAGAGCTCCAATTGAGCCAGTAGTCTATGGTGTGAAAGTGTTAGCTGCTCAGTCATGTCCTGCTCTTTGTGACCCCATGGACTGAAGCCCACCAGGCTCCTCTGTTCATGGGATTATCCAAACAAGGATATTGGAGTGGGACCATTCCCTTCTCAAGAGGTTCTTCTTGACCCAGGAATTGAACCCAGGTCTTCTGCATTGCAGGCAGATTCTTTACTGTCTGAGCCACCAGGAAAGCCCAGTCTATGTTGCGACTCTACCATACTTGTATAACCAGTCTTGTTTAGATGGATAATTGATTTGATTACAACCTTTGACTATTTACAAACAAGGGGTCATGAATACTTTTGTACATGTTCACTTGGTCACATGACTTTGAGACCAAGCTTGAATATATCTGCAGAAGTTAGTCAAATTATTATCAAAAGAGACATGTAGTTTTAGCATGAGTTCCCAAATTTCCCTCCATATAAATTGTATCCATTTTTACACATATTCACAAAATATGAGAATGTCTGTTTCTCAAAGACTCATTAACACAGTATCAGCAAAGTTTCTGATCATCAAAGATTTTGCTTCCAGGAGCAATATTTAAAGTTAGTAAAGGTATCATAAAATAGGTACCCCTAAATGCTTTTATATAATTATGTACGGTCTTTCTGGAAGCAGTCGGGTAACATGAATCAAGAAATTTAAATTGACTTTTAAAATGCAGATATAATTGCTATACAGCATTATGTAACTTTGAAGTGTACACCATGCTTATTTGGTACACAATATTGCAATATTATTACCACTGTAGCATTAGCTAACACCTTCATCACCTCACATAATTATTATTTCTTTTTTCTGGTGAAAACATTTTAAGATCTAGCCTTTCCACTTTGGACACTCAATTATGAGGAAAATTTTAGAGATGTGGATAGTGGTTTATACTTAACAAAACATTGTTATTATTTTTAAAAATACTGAAAATAAGAACAAGTTGCAAAATAAGTTATGGCTTATCCATAGGATGAATATTATCAAGATGTTAAATAAATATCTTGTTTTTGAAAAGCAATAATAGTGAAATTTGCTTCTTGTTGTCATTGTTCAGTTATGTTCAACTCTTTGTGACCCCATGGGACTGCAACACACCGTTTCCCTGTCCTTCACCATCTCCTGGAATCTGCCCAAACTCATGTCCATTGAGTCAGTGATGCCATCCAAACAACTCATCCTCTGTCATCCCCTTCTCTTCCTGACCTCAATCTTTCCTAGCATCAGGGTCTTTTCCAATGAGTCAGCTCTTCGCATCCAGTGGCCAAAGTGTTGGTGCTTTGGCTTCAGCATCAGTCCTTTCAATGAATAGTCAAGGCTGATTTCCTTTAGGATTGACTGATTTGATCTCATTGCTGTCCAAGGGACTCTCAAGAGTCTTCTCCAACACTGCTTCTTATATAAGGTTAAATAAGCATTCATTTAAAGTAACATGCTAATTTTGAAAGTACATACTCATATACACATGTGTATACGTATTCCTCTGTATTTGACAAAAATATATGTACAAATATGATTTATATATCTATAAGTGCATAGAGGTCTTAAAGGATTTATGCACCAAAATATTCTCACTTTTCTTTTCTTGGCAGATTTGGCAGTAATTGATTCTTAATATCTTCTTAAAAATCTACATTTCTAAAACCCCATGTAATGAACATGTGTTATTTCATAATCAGAAAAATGTTCTCTTCTTTTACCATTTCTTGACTTTAGCTTGACAAGGAATTTGAATTCATAATTAATTGGAGGAAGGGAAATGGAACATCATGAAACTTTCTGGTTCATGAAACTTTCAACGTGAGTGAAAAATGAATATTCTCTAACATTTCTGACATGCTGATCTCTCTACTTAAGACTCTCCATTTTTTAACTTGTTAGGCCATGAAAATACTCATTACCTATTTCAAAAGCTCTGCCAAAGCTCATACAGATTTTTGGCGAAATAATTTAACATAGCAATATGAACCTCCAAAGTACAGGACACATGTGAGAGGAAATTAATATCTAAAATATAGATTTATATGAATAGTTTAATATTTTATTCATTCAGTTTTCATCCTTTCATTTCTAGTTGTATTATGTACAATAATAATGAGTTATACAGATTGTTATCCTTAAAATGGGAAAATAGACATTCACACAAATAAATGTAAATTGTGACTGAAAAATGTCACCACAGGAGAGAAACAGCATAAGTAAGGTCCTTAAAGCGTGAACTCTGGAGTCTGATGCCTGAGACTGATCCCTTCTATCACAGACTAACTATATGACCCTGGGAAATTACTTAACCTCTAGGTCCTCAGTTTGCTGATATATAAAATGGAAAAAATTTTTTAAGTATCTATTTCATAGGATTGTTATAAGTAATGATTAGGCTAATTAAAATATTATTGAGCTAACTAAAATATTAGCTCAATCAATAGTTACAGCAATCCTATGAAATAGGATTATGTAATTTTACATGTTTGACACATAGCAACTTCTAGTTAAACGTTTCATAAATGAGAGAACAGAATGAAGTATGTGTGTAAAGAGCATTGAATGAGGAGAAACAAATGACTGTTGATGGCCAGAGAAGTCTTTGCTGCATGTCCGGTGACTGAGAGGTAAGGGCTCCCTACGTGAGGGGCATGGGCTGAGGGAACTGTGTAAAGTTAAAGTGCAACATGGAGAAAAGTAAGGACAGATAATGGCGGGTATGTCTGGCCACATTAAATATTGGGGTTTTAGTTTACTAAAGTGTTATACAGAAGGTGTGACTTGATCAGGTTTCTCTTTGGAGTAAAAGTAATTATTACTCTGACTATGGAGTAAAGGCTGGAAGAACACAGTTGACTCTAAGGGAAAGTCTGTTAGAAAGTGATACAGTATTCTAGGCGAGAGTGTGGTAGCTTGAGCAAGGACAGAGGCAGTAGAGAAAACAAAGGGACACATCGAAAAGCATCAGGAGGAATGATAAACCTAGTGGTAGACCAGGCTTCCTGGTGGCTCAGATGATAAAGCATCTGCCTATAATGTGGGAGACCCGGGTTCAATTCCCGGATCAGGAAGATCCCATGGAAAAGAGAATGGCAACCCACTTCAGTATTCTTGCCTGGAGAATCCCATGGATAGAGGAGCCTGGTGCACTGCAGTCTATGGGGTCACAAAGAGTTGGACACGACTGAGTGACTAACAGTCCACTTCAGTGGTAGATCAGGTAATGAGAATAAGAGAAAGGGAAAAGGTAAGGTTAATTCCTGGGTTTCTGGAGCTGTTGAGTCAAGGACCACTGAGGGAAAACACTAGAATTAGCAAGTAGAGAATGACTTTGAATCTGAATAAGCTGAGTTTGTGGTAACTTTGAATTATCCAAGTAAAAATATTAAGTAGGCAGCTAGTTATATGAATTTGGAGCTCAAGAGGATTGCAAAGCTGAACTGTAGTATCAAATTTTATTACATAATGGATATTAAAACTAAATTGGAAAATTTTAATTATAATGTGGGACAAGATAAAGGAATAGAAACAAGTATAGATGGAAATTTGGGATCAAGGAAGGATTGTCAGAGTTGGTTTCAATGGAGAGCATCAAAAATTGATAAGAAAGAGCTATTTGAGAGGATGTTAAAAATGCAAGACAAAAAAGTATAATCAATAGCACAAGGTTTTTGAGTAGGCAAATAAATGAGTTAGCTTTAAAGAAAAGACTTCTATTGAGACCAAGAGAAAAGGAGAACAGAATGGCTCATGATGTAGGATCCTGAGCCTCTAGCATATTAGCCTTCTCTTGTTCATCCTGCCCAATCAACATAATATCATTGGTGTGATGGATGCATGTGATATTCTTTGGGCTCCTGATCCCTTCATACCTGATTATGAGAGAAGGAATATGAGTTAGCAAAGCCCTAGGTAGGGCAAACACATTCATAAATATTTGTCCATTCTATGAAAATATGAACTACTTCTGATCTTCTTTTCTGATTAGAATACAGAAAGAAAAAAAAAAAAAAAACACTTTCCCCAAATTAATGGCCCAGTGTCATTTAACTGAGGCTTTCTATATCTCTTTTAGGAACAAATGAAACATCTGGCACAAAGGCTGCAAACAGGGCTACTATATGTATGAGCTTGCAGTGATCTAAAGTTATTCTCCAGGTCCATCAGTATCTGAAGAGGCCAGACTGACAAATCAAAAGGAGGTAAGGAAATAACAAGGGAGCACCACCCCACTATCTCTGCTGTGCTCCCTCTACCCTTGCCCCAGAATATGGTAGCCAGGGAAGTTTCAGAGGCTGTCCTCAGTATATGATCGCTTACCAAATAGGCCAAATACTCAATAAAAGAATTATCCCAACTGTAAGTATGTTCATCCTACTATACATTTGGGAAATGACCACGGAGTAGACCAGTGGAACCAATGGACCCATTAGAAAGTAGATTTTAGAACTCCTTTTACTATCTAACCTTCATAAACCAGCATTCTAGCAGGGGAGCCATCATGATGCTCTGGGATCAGAGCAGGATGGTGTCAGCCATCATGATGCTCAGGAGAGCCATCGTGATTCTCCAAGCAACTTACTTGTGTCCAATAGTCCTTGAAATATCTGAGCATTTCCCTCTCCTGTGTGTGTAGTCATCTGAGTAAATGATACAGGTTCTTCTGGGGAGGCACAGTGAAATCATTACAATATGCAATTGCCAGGGAGTTGCTGTGACCTTTCTCCTAGGAATGAGGCCACCCTTTAGTCAGTGGTTCCAGGTCTGAAAATTGGCTCAAGTCCAAGAACTGAGAAAGGAATTATGACTTACTGGACTGACAAACTTCAGCTGCCTGCCCCTCCTCATTCCTTCTCATATAAATTCTAAAAAAGCAAACTAGTTCCAGAAATATCTGTAATCACCTAAGGCTACAGATTAAAGGAGAACAGATTTCAAAGATGCATGATGAAATTTTTATAGTATTATAAATATTCTGTTTCTTGCTTATGGCATGATAACTGTATATATTGAGTTGGGCAAAAGGTTTATCCTGATTTTTCATAAGATCTTAAGGAAAAACCTGAACAAACCTTTTGGCCAACCCAGTAACTGCCAAAATACATCAAACTCCACTTAAAATGGATTTCAATGTACGTAATTATACTTTAGTAAATCTGGAAGGAAAAGATGCTGCACTAAGTACTAATGAAATAAAAATATACAGAAACTGTATCCCTGTACTCAATGTATAATTTTGTAAACAAGAGAAAAATACATATAAATATGTTTAATAGATACATAATATGAGTTGCACCATGAAACAAGTGCAAAACCTTATGAGGATTTAGAGGTGGAAGAGGTCACTTCCATTTGGGGAGCTCTTAACAGAGCTTATGGAAAGAAGGTAACATGTGAATTAAATCCTAACATATGAGCTAGATAGCTTATGGAAGCAGAAATTTCAGGAGAACTGAAATAGGAAGACTTTTATCTTGATTTATGTTTATAAAAACCCATGGAGTATACTTGAAAAATGTTTTATTGTTCAGTCGCTAAGTCATGTCTGACTCTGTGACCCCCATGGACTGCAGCACTCCATGCTTCCCTGTCCATCACCATCTTCCGGAGTTTGTTCAAACTCATGTCCATTGAGTCACTGATGCCATCCATCCATCTCAACCTCTGTTGCCCACTTCTCCTCCTGCCCTCAGTCTTTCCCAACATCAGGGTCTTTTCCAGTGAGTCAGTTGTTCAAATCAGGTGGCCAAAGCATTGGAGCTTCAGCTTCAGCATCAGTATTTCCAGTGAATATTCAGGGTTGATTTCCTTTAGAATTAATTGGTTTGATCCCCTTGCTGTCCAAGGGACTCTCAAGAGTCTTCTTCAACACCATAATTCGAAAGCATCAATTCTTCTGTGCTCAGCCTTCTTTATGGTTGCATGCTCTAACATGCAAAGGGACACAAATCTCATGTAAGAAATTTTTCAGAGATAAGACAATGAAGACCAATTAGAGCCAAGTCATGGATCTCCTATGATTCTAGTGTGTAAATCCCAAAGTGCTAAAAGTTGTGTGGCCAGAACTTTGTTTCAGATGAAGATCACACTGGTGACTCAAGGCAGAATGGATTGAACAAGAGGCATGGAAGGAAGCTAGGATATGCCACTGAAATTTTTCCAGTTCAGAATGCTGAGATGAGAGTGGATGAAAAAAAATACATAGGAGAGCTTGCAGAATAAGGCATTGGGGGCCAACTGGATATCTTGGTGGAAATGAAAGATAAGGAAGATAATCCCTAAAGAGTAAATTGCCTCAATCAAATTGTTTCCTCAATTAATATTGAGCAGAATTATTATCAGAAGTCTCTGAAAATTAAAGTTGGTTTGAGAAGGGGCTCTTGGATGAGGTGATTACCTTTATTCTTGTTTGGGAAGATGGAAAATAAACATGTAAATATATGTGATTTATTTTAAATATAAGATAATTCATTGCAATTAGGAAATTGTGCCTTCAGCAGAGTATTTCTCTCAATGGAATGTTAGACATCAAATTGTGTTTATGGAATCAGCAATTGATTAAAAACGGAGCTACTGGGCATAGAATACTACTGAAAAGGAAACATAGCAGCAATTTAAAGAAGATGCAAAAATGTTAATTGGAAGAAAAGAAAGAAATTGGAAACAAAGTTCTTGGAGATGTTAAATAACTGGAAATAATTAATAGAGTAAGTTCTACAAAAGGGATGCATTGTGAGCTTAGTATAAGCCACTGGCTTTGAGAAGAAAAATGAATCTTCTTTCTCCATTGTTAAGACTTTATAAAAGTTAAGATTAAGATGATAGGTGAAAATACAAAGAAAATGCAAGGGGGGAAATACTTGACCTGAAAGAATATAAGTTGGAATTAAGGTTGACTTTTTTTAGATGGTGTGAATAAAAGTTTTCACCTTGGTGAAAATAAAAGAGGACATGGATTGGTTTCCTGGTTTGAAGACAGCAAAACATTTAGGGAATGGCAGCTATGAAGACTCTGGCTCTGCATCATGACAGTCGACTAGCAGGATTTGCTGGGAGCTCACCAAAGTTCATTTTGTTTGAATTTTTAAGCATCTACATCAACATGACTTTCTCCAACAATCCAAGAGTTGCTGTTTGTTTTTCAGTGGCTAAGTCATTTCCAAATCTTTGCAACTCCATGGACAGTAGCACACCAGGCTCCTTTTCCATGAGATTTCTCAGGCCAGAATACTGGAGTGGGTTGCCACTTCCTTCTTCAGGGGATCTTCCTGACCCAGGGATCGACCCTGCATCGCCTACATTGTCAGGCAGATTTTTTTACCACTGAACCACCAGGAAAGCCAACCCAAGAGAGAAGAATGTAAAAAATTCAGGTTGTAGGCCAAAATGAAATCTAATTAAATACATTAAAAATGAAAAATGTGGAAGAAAGTCAAGGGCATCAGGTATATAAAGGTGTTATTGAAATGGATGATGATGACATGTTCAAACATAAGTTGAAAACTCAGTCTCAGGGAGAAGTCCGTGGTAAAGTGGTAAGGTGATAAAGACAGTCATAAAAGTGGAAAGTAAGAAGATCCTAGACAGAAAGGAATAGCAGAAACTAGGGTAAAGGGTTACACAAGTTCCTAGAAATAATAGAGTCAGGATGAGGTGTTAGGCCTTAATTAAAAGTATTGTATACAGTAAGGGTTTCAAAAGTACTTTTCAAATTTCAGTCCTCTGTTTATTTACAGATCTCTATGTGAAATCCTAAAGTGCTAATTAAAGTCTTTATAAACATTTGCACATAGTAATTTCACAATTCTTTGAGGGGATAAGAAGAAGTACTTCATCTTTTAAACACAGTTTATTTTTACAAGTGATAGTTATCAATGTGAAGTTAGAAAAAAGGAATTTCAGATGCCTTCTCTGAGGCAACAGTCTCTTTTTTGGCCAGAAAAAGAAGATGATGGCATTGGATTACAGACTAGAAAATTCCTAAATGGGCCTCATGCTAAATTTATGATGATTGAATTAAATTCCATTACCCCTAGGATTTGGTAATCAACCAGAGGAACAAACGAAAACTAAAGAAATAGAAGAGAACATTCTCTCCTAACGCTCTGCTTCTCAAAAGTAGAGAAAATGAATGTTTAAGAGCTATATTATTTTGACTGGAAGAAACAAAACTCTGGCAAGGCAGCAGGTGGTTATTGTTTTGAAATAAAAATAAACACAAATCCTCATATCTCAAAATTCAGTTCAACTGAGTATCAGTATCTCTTGGGTATTGATGTCCAATGGTGTGCTCTGAAATGGATCACATGTTCAAAATCACTAGCCAAAAGCCAAAGAAACAGAATATCCTTCCCTTCCTTGTCTTATAAAAGACACATTTTTGAAACTAACATCTATTGGGCAACATCCACTGTAAACATTACCATGATAATAGAACTGAAATATCTGGTATACCAGTTCCCTGAGAGCATTGCCTTTTTCATCACCTGGCAACATGCATAGTACTGTGAGGTCTACCCAGAATAATTTGCCTATTTTAAACAAACCACAGAGTAGCAAACTGACTACATTGCTTAGTTTAATTTGGTCACATCTCTATAGAAATATTTGTTTGATTTGTTTTCTTCTACAGTAGAAGGATTTTTTTCTCTCCTTTTCTGGAATGCAGAAATTCACCCTCTTAGTACAGTTTAGAAGTTCTGCAACAAGCTGGCAGTCTACATTGACAGGTATAAAATGGAAACAGATGGATCAAGGCCTCCAAATTGCAATAGACCCGAAGACATTATTCTCAGAGAACACAACATTGGACCTGAGGGGGGTGTCATTCACATTGTATTCTATGTTGTGCAATGTGGTGGCCCCCTGGAGGGCAGATGACAAATGAATTGACCAGGTAAGTGTGCATGATCAAATGTTTGTTATGTGGAACAGACTGCCTATTCATCATGCAAATAATATAGAGCGAAAGTTCACATAGTAACCACTTCTGCCTGGCACTCTTCCAACCCAATGGGAAAGGCAACATTATTAACTCATTTTACACATACAGAAGCTGTGTTAACTAGAGATTATGTGCATGACCCTGGGCCATAAAGCTAATCGGTGGCAGAGCCAAGGTTTGAAACCAGGTAATCTGCCTCCAGAATCTGGGCTCATCCACTTTCTAAGTAGAGGTCCTGGTTTTTCCCCAAAGTCAAAGTAAAATAACATACAAACACACACACACACACACACACACACACAAAGCTTAGAGTTCTTGAGACCTGTAATGAAAGGAATGTTTGGTATGGAACTTGATTTATTATCCAGGCTGGGTCTTTCAAAAGAAAGTACTAGATAAATGTTTCTAGTATCTTTTAAAAATATAAAAATAAACAAATAAATTGACAGTGGTATTGGAGAGAGCAAATTTAACTATGAAGCAATTACTTCTTCCCTCTTTATATGGTAACATCCAATGGGCATCAAAAAAAGAAAAAATAAAGAAACAAGAAAGGTTTCTTTAGAGAAGATTATCACATCTTACTCTTTACTTGCATTTTTCATCTCTTAAATGGAACACAGCAAAAGAAAAGTATGGGCTGTGGCTTGCCATATGTCTCTTTACCTTTAGCATGATAAAGTTAAAGTTAATAAACAACAAAAGAGAAATACATGAAAACCTAAATGTATAAAGAATAAACCAAATATCCTAAAATGGAGACCATTACTGGTACAATTACTTTTCTGTTGATTTTATTCACATGCTTCCTGGTGATGCCATATCTGATTTTTGTCCCTTATCTGATAATAGTCAACTAAACTAAATTTTTCAGGAACATAAGAGAGCTTTTCACAATATGTTATCCAGAATTTTAAAATGTACTTTGCTTTTATCAAACACAGAAACTATTTTCCTTGAGTTAAAACAAGCATGGCTGATTTAAATGTGCCAGGTAACCACAGAGTACAGTTTTTTCCAGCAAGATGTATCTTCTACTTGACAATGTTCATGTATCATTCTAAGATCCTGACAGATAACATGATCATAAAGATTTTACAACCACACTAGTAATGTATGGCAAGGTTCACATAAAAGGAACTCTGGCAATTTGTAGAAGGCTTCTCAATAAAATGGAGCACATCTCCACCTGAAATAGCGATTGTTAAAGACCGGGAGATATGGGTATTCGGATGAATGTTGCTTGCCAAAGTCAAAGGTAGCTAACATGCTTTTGGATTCAACTTGACTCTGTACCCCAAAAGGATAGTCACAAAGCAGGCATGAAGACATTATCTTCAGAGAGCAATGATAAACGTTTCCGTCATGAAAGCTTTTAAGAATACAAACGTTTCCCACTTCTGTTTAAACATGCCAAAAAGCAAATGTCTTAACATGAACTAAAATTCTTCCTAGAAAAAGTTTGTTGATTTTTCTGGAGGTTGATGTAGGAAGCTTTAATTGGACAGGATATTAAAGCCATTTCTTGGAAAGCTCAAAAACCACAGGATTGTTTCTACTGATCAGGAAGAAAAGCTGAGGCTGTACGCAATTTATTTTGCCATCACTATGAGTGTGCAAGGGAATTGCACTCAAGAGTATCGAAAATATTCATATTCAGATTCTGTAGGAGAGAATGATACTGGTCTGCAGTTTAGAGAAGGGTACGCCCTGAGCCCACAGCTGGCTGGGCTCTCTACCCCAAAAAGCAAGTCTAGGATGTACTTGAGACAAGGCTTTCCCACACAGCAACTGTCAGCATGGTTCTTAAAAGTATGAAACCTGATTTTTCCATCACCTTGTCTTTTACTGACCCAGCAAACAATTCATATTTTACAAAACATTCATTGAAGGAGAAATTGTAGTCAAGACTGAAAAGTGAATTTGAGAGATGAAAAGGATGGAATGTGTGTGTGTGTGTTGCCTTATCTTTTTATTTGTCTAGCTGAGACCAGGAGAATGAGCAATGCCTGACTTAATAAAAAGGGATGTAATATCAAGAAGAGCTTTTCCTCATCCTTTGTTCTAGCTGGATTTGAAGGTCAGTGTGATTTTACAAACAAATGCTTCTATGAGAATCCATGGCAGAAAACAAAGACAGGCAGCAAGGCACAAACAAAACAGGAAAGGAAGGAATCAGAAGATTTTGTTCCTTACTTTCTCCTTCCTTGTCCGTCTTGTGACCTACCAACCTGAGCCTTCCTGTCTGAATCTTGTGGACAATGAGTAGACTTTAGAGTTTGATTCTTTTGTTTCCAAGTAACAAAAAAAAAAAAAATACTTGGGTTATCCCAAGGGCAGAGGTTCAGTTCAGTTCAGTTCAGTTCAGTCGTTCAGTCTGTCCGACTCTTTGTGACCCCATGAATTGCAACACGCCAGGCCTCCCTGTCCATCATCAACTCCCGGAGCTTACTCAAACTCATGTCCATCGAGTTGGTGATGCCACCCAGCCATCTTATCCTCTGTCATCCCCTTCTCCTCCTGCCCCCAATCCCTCCCAGCATTAGGGTCTTTTCCAATGAGTCAACTCTTTGCATGAGGTGGCCAAAGTACTGGAGCTTCAGCTTCAGCATCAATCCCTCCAATGAACACCCAGGACTGATCTCCTTTAGGATGGACTGGATGGATCTCCTTGCAGCCCAAGGGACTCTCAAGAGTCTTCTCCAACACCACAGTGTAACTTAAATATAAAGATGCTCAGCTGAAGAATCACAGCTGCTGTGCAAAATATTCCTTTACTTTCCATCTGTCTCTCTTCATCCCTCTTTCACTATACACATCATCTCTCTTCTACTCTCTCCACCTTTTTATATCTTTCCTACTTCCTTACAATTTCAGTTTGCACAAGGCTCTGGCTAGTCACAGTCCTGATCCATGACATCCTTTAAAAAAAAAAAAAAAAAAACCTTCCTATTTTGCTTAGATTTTAGATTCTCAAGATAGAGAATGTGGTTGCCTCAATTCATTCTGTTGTATCCACGGTTCATAAGTATTTGGTCACTGTTATAGCTTGAATTGTGTCCTGCCCAAAAGATATGCTGATGTCGTAACTCTCCTGAAACTTACGAATGTGACCTTATCTGGAAATAGGGTCTCTGAGCTGTAATCAAGTTAAGATGAGATCCTTAGGATGGGCCCTTAATCCACTATGATCGGTGTCCTTATAAAAAGAGGGAAGTTTGGGCTCAGGCACAGAGAGAAGTTGGCCAAGTGAAGACTGAGGCAGGAATGGAGGCTACACTTCCATAAATGATGGCATGCTTGGGGCTACCACAAGGTGGAAGAGGCAAGGAGACATATTCCTTTAATGGCTCCCTGCCAATGCCTTAGTTTTGGATTCTCGCCTCCGGAACTGAGAGAATGCATTTCTGTTGTTTCAAGCTGCTCAGCTCATGGTACTTTATTATAACCGCTCTAGGAAACTACTACAATCAGTTATTCAATCCTAATCCAAATATTTGGAGGCTGTTTTATGTCCAAAAAAATGACACTTTTGCCCTTTGGCTGAACTTGTGAAAGACCTGTTTTTCCCTTTGAAACTGTGAGAGTAAGTAGCTGAAGTCCATGTCTCTTGTCAAGAACGTACCTGGTAACTATTGCTGAGAAAGGTCTTCTCTAAAAAAGGGGAAGGAAAGGGATGTTCTTTTTTCAGAGGTACATGGTTTATTCTCCAATTTCAGGGAAAGGGGAACTTTTCAAAAGGTAAGAAAAATCTGTTCTTTCTTCTAAAAATGGAACTGTTTTAGAAATTTCTTTAATATTCCTTTTTGTTTCCTCTACTCAAGTTCTCATACTTTTCAAAAGGGAATTTAAATACAGGAAGAATTCCATACTTAACATTGACCATCACTCATCATTTTTTGACGTCTTTTGTTCTTATTAGCATTATGGTAAAGCCCAAGGAATAAAAAGGTATATATGCCATCCAACATATCCTATTTGCTTCCTTCAATTTTTAAAAATTGAAATATAATTGCCATATAACATCATGGAAAGTTAAGGGGTACAACTTGCTGAGTGAATATGTTTACATATTGCAATATATTTCCCATGAGAATGTTAGCTAACACCTCTATCTCAATGCATAATCACCAACACAGAAGTAGAAAAACCAAGAAAGTGAAGGTGTTTGGCAGAGAAGCAGGAGGAACTCTGAAACGATTCTTTTTAAAGAGCCAGATAGGAAAGGTTGCTGACTTTGCAGACTACAATCTCTCTCACAAGTTGTAGCACATATCAGCCATAGACAATATGCACATAAATGGGCACAGCCTTATTACAATCAAAATTTACAGAAACAGGAAAGGGGGTTGTGTTTGACCTGGAGGCCATGGTTTGCCAACTAGAGGATCAGTGCAAACACTCATGGTGGCTTTTGCTGAGGCTCTTCTTTGATTTGCACTCAGCATGGACATGTATAACATTCTATCCAGGAATTCTATCCAGGAAGACTCAAATGATCTTGTCCTCTCCCTGTTTCTCCAAAAATCGGTCTCAGCCACAGCCAATTCCAGTGTAGGAGAACAGCTGCGGTCAGTGATAGGACCTTCATGGCATAGGTGTCTGGTGCTTCGTGGCGTACCAAGGCCTGGTGCTCCTTGAAGATGTGTTATGACCTTCCTCTGTCACTTGGAACAACCTGGAAATGTTCAGAATTTAGTGTGTGATGGCAGTCACACTTTACCTTTTATTGACAGATTGCCACACTAATGTCTTTTGTGAGAAACAAAAGTAGCATGTAAAGTGGAGGGAATCCTTACCATGAGCATATCTGGATGCAAAACCCAAAACAGGCCTACAGTCCCACAGACTGAACAAATGCTTAATGGCAGTAGAATGCATGTGAGTACCTACTGGTGTTCTTAGAGGCACAAAAAGAAGTTGGTGCCTTGTTCTATAAGAACAATACACAGTATACACTGTCGCTAGCCACAGAGACACTTAATTCCTGATGCCACCCTGGTCAGTCCTCAGAGTCATTCACATGGTCAACGAAATGCACAATGACCTTGCACCCACCTACACATGCTCAGCATGTTGCTACCTGCAACAACTCATGTGTAAGGTCAAAGCCTGAACAGAGATCCCCCACAGTTTTCTGACCTACCACTGTCCAAATATCCCGAAGACCTTTGGCTATTATACTGTCCAAACCTAAACCACTTCCATTTATAATAGGTGATTCCACCACACGCACATACGCAGCATATTTCTGCCCTTGTCTTGCCAATGATGTGCTGAATCTGGCTCTTACCAGCTTGTCAGAAACAAATGTCAAATTTTCAGAAAATTTTTGAGCCAATTGACATCACACTGTAGAGCCATAGTGGAAGAATTCATTTCATGTGCATGTGCGTTAATTCGCTTCATTCATGTCCAGCTCTTTGCAACCCCATGGACTGTAGCCTGCCAGGTTCCTCTGTCCATGGGATTCTCCAGGCAAGAATACTGGAGTGGGTTGCCATTTCCTCCTCCAGGGATTCTTCTTGACCCAGAGAGCGAAACTGTCTCTCATGTCTCCTGCAATGGTAGGCAGACTCCTTACCACTAGCACCACCTGGGGAGCCTTTTTATTTCATAAACATTAGCAAATACTAAAAATGGGGATCTTTCTCCAGAGAGCTGAATGAGAAACATTTACCAGAATAGCACCTGCCCTGGTGCCCTAGTGCACCAGCCAAAATTTTTTTCTTGTCTTTTGTTCTTATTGAACTGATCAGCCACTCAATCATCAAGTTCCAGCTTCTCAGTGTCTTCATTCCCTGACCATAGAACAATGAAATAAAATCAGCTGTTATATCTCCCACCAGGAACAATGACAATGAAAAAAAAAATTGGCTGTTATAGCTCCACCAAGAACACATCGGGTCCAATATCGGAGAATTCATCTTGTAAACCCTCATGATACTCCTTCAGGAGTGACAGCTGTTAGTATCATCAGCCTGTGACCCAACCCCAACATCTACAGTTCCTCCAAAAGGTGGCATCAAATGCTTTTAAAAGATTAAATGTAAAAGTGAGCATTTAGTAATGAGTATTTTAAAATTCCAGACTCAGTCAAAAGGAGCACAACCCCCTAAAGAAATACTAATTCCTTGGATAAGCTGCTTCTGCAGAGTCAAGAAGTAAGAGCAGCTGTGAATGTTGGCTTCAATCCAGTGTGGTAAGTTAGGGATGGTCTGCTGCTCTTCATGGAAACCATTCACAACTCCACTTTTTAAGATCTGTAATAAAGATCGTTTATCCATTGTGGTTTTCCATTGATTTCTCTTTCACATAAAGGGAAATAAGCCTTGGTCTAAGTGTAAACCCTTCTAGACTGCATAACAATATAAAGAGATGAATCTTACTTTTTCATTATTTTTAAAACTGCACTCATTTGCCCTCTTGTGATAATGAGACAGAAAGAAAAACTGATATAAAAGGGCTGATTTATCAATACATGATGCTTGACATTTACACGTTAAATGCAATTCTGACTAAAAAATTCACTCTCATGAGCCAGCATAATGTCTAAATTTCTACTATTAGTATTCATTCCTTTCATTTTACAAAGTGCTATGTTAAACTATTCAAATTTTAACACGAACCAAATTACTCAAATTCTGAACAAAGTTATATTTTTCACACTATAATCTCTGAATGCCCAGAGATTTACTGGACTGTGATAAAGGAATACATATATGAAGCTTAGACTTGATCATGAGAGATCTTCATGGACCCACGTTTCTTTCGAAGTGTCTCAGAAGATGGTACCAGAACAAGTTTATCTCCAGTGTTGCAAGGTAAGAGGTTAAGAATATGCTTAAAAGCACACAATCTAGTAAGTGGGAGAGCTGAGAGTTGAGCCAAATCTAATTTTAAAACATTAGTCTTAATCCTATATTGTGTTGCTTAGGGGAGTAGAACTGAGAAGCTTAATCTTCTCAGGTAACATGACAACAATCCCGGGAATTATGTATAGCATGTCTTTTTCCTAAATGCTAGTTTTTCCAGACTACGAAAATGTTAACCAGTGTTCTGTGAAAACCGTTGGCCAGACAAAGACTGATCTAAGAATTTTGTTTTCTATATCTTGAGACTCACGTATTAAGTTAAAAGGAAAGTGGTAATGATAGTTTTCATTTAATCGTACTTGTATAAGTTTCCCATGGTTGCTTTGACAGATGATCACAGACTGTATGACTTAAAACAACAGAAATGCATTTTCTTAGTTCTGGAGACAGAAGTCCAAAATCAAGGTGTCAGCAGCCCCATGCTTCTGAAGGCTCTAGGGAGGAATCCTTTCCTTGGCTTTCCCAGCTCCTGGTGTCTGTTGGCATTCCTTGGCTTGTAGCCACATCTCTGCTCTGTCTCAACATAATGTTATCCTCTTGTCTGAATTATCTATTTCTGCCCTTCTCTAACAAGGATATTTGTCATGGCATTTAGGGAACCACCCAGACAATTCAGGTAATCTCCTTATCTCAAGAGTCTTAATTAAATTTCATCTACAAGGATCCTCTTATCATTTAAGTTACTATTTACAACTTCCAAGGATTGATACTTAATGTCTTTGTGTCACTATTATTAAACCCACTGTAGTATTATATCTGGGCTTTCCTGATGGCTTAGGCGGTAAAGAATCTACCTGCAATGCAGGAGATCTGGGTTCAACCCCTGGGTTGGGAAGATCTCCTGGAGAAGGGCATTCTCCAGTATTCTTGCCTGGAGAATCCCATGGACAGAGGAGCCTGGCAGGCTACTGTCCATGGGATCTCAAAGTGGGATCTCTTTTTTACTCACATACAGGAGTAGAGTTAGATTATTGGTCTATCTTTGAAGCAAAAGTTGCTCAGTCATGTCTGAGTCTTTGTGACCCAATGGACAGTAGCCCACCCGACCCTTCTGTCCCTGGAATTCTCCAGGCAAGAATACTGGAGAATTCCCTTCTCCAGGGGATCTTCCCAACCCAGGGATCAAACCCAGGTCTCCCACATTGCAGGTGGATTCTTTACCAACTGAGTTACCAGGAAAGCCACAGTCTAGCTTTGCTTCTTCAGAAAAGAATGAACAAGATACTACTCTTTTCTCCCCATATTCCTACCACACTCCCCATTCCCTAGTGTGCCCCACCCCACTTTCATCTCTTGCTAAATTGGATCATGTTTAGAGGGAACTGCTCCTGGAGTAAGTGAGCCGCAGGTTGTCAGTAACACTGCCATTAGACTGGGGTTCCTAGGGCCCCTGCCATGGGTCCTGCAATTTGGAGGCCTCACTGTTGCTTCACCTCCTCTCCACGAGGCAGCGAGCTCATGGATCAGGGAGAAGCACCTATGAAGAGCTCACACCCTCCTTTTCACATTCTAGACCACATTCCAGGCATCTGAAATCTTGACATTTCCTGCCCAAAGAAAACCCGTCTTTCCTTCTGAAGATGAACTGCTCTGCCAGTATTGACACCTCTAGTCCTGAGAAATTCCCAAGATGAAGCTAATGAAAGTGTGAATTCTTTCAAATGAAGAGGCTGGACATCTACACACATGCATTCCAAGCCAGAGTCAGGTGTGGGAAGTGAAGGTGAGAGTCTATGGGTTTAGAGCTTCTACTCATTCATTGACCCAAGGCCTATAAACAACATCAGAGGTGGATCTTGCAGTGAGAATGTAGACTGATGCAAAGCCAGGCATAGTTATGAGCCACCCTTTGGCTTCTTCATGACATGGTAAGAGACAAGAAAATAACCGATAATTGTGAATAGCCAGATCACTATTCTGCTGATTTAACTTCCACTAAATGCTAAAAATACATGATGCCTGGCTCAGTATGTTAATGGCTTTAATAATGTCTATATTTTTTTTACTATAATTTCTCTTCCAGGAATTTTGTCCTTGAAAATATTTCCAAATACAGAAAAATCTTCATATGCAAATTTTCATTCCTTAATATTTTTAAAATATTATAAAAAGGGAAACATCCCAAATGCCCAGTAACAGACATGTCTATATAAACTGTGGTATGTTAAAATCAACATAATGGAGCTTATAAAAATAATGTTTACAAATTGTTTTAATAACATAGAAAATCTTTATAATTTTGAGTAAATATAAAAAGAAGATATAAAATTATAACCACAAAATGGTCTCAATTATGTAAAAAATAATTCCCCAAAAAAACGACTTCAAGGAAATAACCAAAATGTTAACTACCCACAGAAAGTAGGATCCTGGATTATTTTGATTATATTTTATAATTATAAAAGTTGTCCAAAGCAACACATGTTACTTTTACAACCAGATTTTTTTAAGCAATATTAAAAGTGGATTTCTTTTAAAAGCAGAGACCACTTACACATAGTGTTCATTAGTTCCTTCCCCAAGCCACACTAGAGAACAGTACAGAGAGGTTTTTTTTTTTTTTTTTTTTTAAGGGTATAAATCCACAAAGAAAAAGAGAACAAGAAAGAAGACAATAGCAAAACCACTTTGGAAACTAGAAAGGTATTGGCTAAGAAGTAATGACATAGAGCTGAGAAAAGTAACCCACCACCAGTAGCAGGAAAAAGCCAGGATGATCCACAGAAAAGCTCAGGAATTGAAGTACCTTGTTTTGTGAGACGGGCTATAAAAACAAGAGAATAAATTGAAAATCTGCACAATATGCATTTAAAACCCCTGGAGTCTCTCCCACCCCAACAGAAGAGAGAGGTTTATTCTCTAAAAAGAGTGAACTAGAGAGATTCTGAGCTCAACACAAAAGCAGAACTGAGGGCCAGTGTATTATGTTAAAATATGGGCATTAAGTGAACAGTGAGCACCCTGCTCACTTCCTCCAGAATGCTGATGGAAAGGTTCATACCTTTCAAATGGGAAAATGGCCAAAGAAAAGAGGTGGTGTGGGGTCTGTCAATAAAGAAGCCATTCATTAATAAACCCTTCCCATTTATGCATAGTGACTGACCGACCTTTTATTGCCTCATTCTTTAAAATGAGTGGAAGTCAAGAATCATTAGTCATTTGAGGAAAGTTTTCAATGTGAAAGAGATAAGATAAACAGTAAAAAATAATAATAATAATAAAAAAGGGACCTTAGTTCTCTTTCCCATCTTGCAAGGTAAAAATGGCAGTATCTCTTTGCAGGACTAGGTTTCAAGATCCCAATCCTTCGCCATCCTAGCTGAGAGGGTATCAAGTCGACATCTGCAGGGGTCAGGCACGCTCGGGGCGTACTGAGACGCCTCCCGGACGCTTCATTTCTCTCTCTCGGGTTTACGATGGGGGGTGAAAAGGCTGAGAAGCCAGGTACTAAGGAGAAAAAACGTGAAGCCAGGAAGGCTGATGCTGTCAACAAGGCTAAAAAGGTGAAAGTGGCGAAGAAAGTTAAGAAGGGGAAGCCCCACTGCAGCCGAAACCCTGTCCTGGTCAGAGGAATTGGCAGATATTCCCGACCAGCCATGTTCTCCAGAAAGGCCTTGTACAAGAGAAAGTATTCAGCAGCTAAATCCAAGGTCGAAAAGAAAAAGAAAGTTCGGGTTCTTGCTACTGTCACGAAACCAATTGGTGGCGACAAGAATGGTGGTACCCGAGTGGTCAAACTTCGCAAAATGCCTAGGTATTACCCTACTGAAGATGTGCCTCGGAAACTGTTGAGTCGTGGCAAGAAACCGTTCAGTAAGCATGTGAGGAAGCTGCGCCCAGCATCACTCCTGGGACCGTTCTGATCATCCTCACGGGGCGCCACGGAGGCAAGAGGGTCGTTTTCCTGAAGCAGCTGGGCAGTGGCTTGCTACTTGTGACTGGGCCTCTCTCCCTCAATCGAGTTCCTCTGCGTAGAACACACCAGAAATTTGTCATTGCCACCTCCACCAAAATCGATATCAGTGGTGTGAAAATCCCAGAACATCTCACTGACACTTACTTCAAAAAAGAAGAAGCTGCGTAAGCCGAGACACCAAGAGGGTGAGATCTTCGACACAGAGAGAGAGAAATACGAGATCACAGAGCAGCGCAAGGTTGATCAGAAAGCTGTGGACTCACAAATTCTGCGAAGAATCAAAGCTGTCCCTCAGCTCTAGGGCTATCTCCGCTCTGTGTTTGCTCTCACAAATGGAATTTACCCTCACAAAGTAGTATTCTGAACTTCATGCAAAGAACCTAATTAAATAACTTGTCCATTAAAAATAAAAGTAATAATAACTCAGGACAAACAAAAATATTGCACTGAGCAGAGATGAACTTTGAGTAACTATACTTGGAGCTGTCAGGGAGGTATGATAGTACTGTACTCAATCCACAAAGTAAAACACAATTCTATACATCTAAGAATACTGGGAGAGAAAAAAAGAAAATCTTCAAACTTAAGAAATAATATGATAGCAAAATGAAGATCTCAAAAAACATTTTGGAAGCAGAGTTAACCCCTGCAGGGTGAGAGGTATGACTCTCAAACCTGAGTTTCCAGTATTTTCTCTTCCTGCCTTCCATCAATGTCTGCTTCCAATATATTTTCTTGGATGGTGACTATGGTTTAAAGACTTCAGCTGGGGCATTCTAAGCCTCTCTTAGAACTGTTATAGCAAGGCACTCTAACTTCATGAGCAATGAAATTTTATTGCCAAACTCTGCCATTTATCTGGAAATAGAAGAATAGCTTTCCCCTGTCCCCCAACTCCCCCCTCATTCTTTAATGTATTCTGTGTAGTAATTTTATAATCCTAATCACCCATAGGGTGTTTTACATTCTTTTTCCCAGACAGCCTGCACAAAATTGACTCTCTTTTTATAGCATTTGGAAATAGTAATTCGAATTAGGAAGAAGTATTGATATGCTCCCAGAGGCAAACAACAGCTCCGGCAGTAACTTTTGCTAACACCAGCCAGTTCCGCCTACAGATACCATCTCACCCTCAAACAGTTTTCGATCAGCCCTCCAGTCTCTCCAAGATCAATAACTACCCACCCGTGCAGCACCTTCACGCTGCACTTGTAGGTGCTGACAACACGAGCCTGTCACCTTTTGTGTGCTTGTCTGAAACGCCTGCAGCAGGCAGAACTCAAACTTCATCATTTGATTATGATGCACTTCTGTAGCAAATTGTAAAAGCATTTAAGTACATTATGACAGATCTGGGACTATGACAACACTGTTGATCAGTGTTATTCTCATGGCCAGGGGTCCAGCTTTGTGGAAACTTCAAGACTTAATTTTAAAAAGCTTTCAGATTTTTGACTCTGGTTGAGCTAAAAGCTTTCACTTGTTTTTGCTGTCATCTGAGAAACACTGGACTTCTAGCACAAACATACACAAGGATCAAACTGGCTTATATTGCGCTGAAAGAGAAAAGAAAGTGAAGGTGTTAGCTACTCAGCCATATCTGACTTTGTGACCCCATGGACTATAGCCCGCCAGTCTCCTTTGTCCATGGAATTCTCCAGGCAGGAATGCTGGAGTGGGTAGCCATTTCCTTCTCCAGGGGATCTTCCCAACCCAGGGATTGAACCTGGGTTTCCTGCATTGGCAGGCGGGTGTTGTTTTGTTTTGTTTTTTTTCCCGTCTGAGCCACCACGGAAGCCCAGAGGTATTACCCAAAACAAGAGCCCATTAAAATAGATGTGCTTCATAAAGGAAGGGCAAGTGTGTCCTGCTATGAGAAATTTCAACACCTGGGCCCATAAAACAAATATTTTAGAGGAAGCCATTTGCAGCACTAAGATGTTTAATCAGTTAGAATTTGTTTCAAAAATAAAATCCTTTAGGATATCTAAACCACTCCACATACTTTGCAATTTTGCACTACATACTTTATAGCACATAAGTTTACTTTTACTGGAGCCATAACATTTATCTGATAGAGCTTCCCAAATAATTTTGCATATGTTATCTAATTTTATCCTATTTACAACCCTGAGTATTCAGTGCAACTCTTTTATCCAGTTTATAGGTAGTGAAATAATTTGCTATAATGTGTAAAAACAGGTGTTTTTTTTCTTCAAATAAATCTTCCTCCTTTGCATATACCAATGTATATGAAAGCAGTACCTGAAAGCTACAAAAAGTTCTATAAATGTTTCTAGAAAAATATAAAACTAAAGAAAATATTCACATTTAAAGTTACATCTTGAGGAATCTCAAAGAAGAGTGTTTACAAGAATAATGCATATGATGAAATACTGACACAGCAAGGCTGTTACTTTCCTAGTTTTCTGGAAGAGACAAAAGTTTTTTTTTACTCATAGTCAGAACCTAAGTCATTCTTTGGATGAAATGTCAGCCTGGCTTGCTGTATCTTTTACAATATCTCTCTCTCAGAAATCATCAAAGTAAATAAGGTAAAATGTTAGGCTTCTTGGTGAATGGCCAGCCTTAAATAGTATAATCTGAGCTACTAACAGCTATTAAAGAAATGCAGTTAGTTCTTCTATTTGAATCACACAAAGCAACTCAAAGAATGCTAACAATATGACTTCGGTAGAGCAATAAATGAAATTCATTATTAGTAAATAAGTGTGTTTTTTGTGGTTACCTCGTGTCCAGAACTTTGTGACAGAGGTGGCCACGTTATTCCGTAATCATCACCTAAGCCCCAGCAAGGGACTGGATCTTGCTCATTTTGATACTGCCAGAGCCTGTCTGTGTTATAGGGACTCGATAAATGCTTGATGAGTAAATTAATTAATAAATAAACTGTTGATGTTGTTGGATGCATCTTGGCAAAGAAAATAACACAGGCGTGCAGTCAGAAAAATTGGGGTTCACTTTCCAGCTGAGCCAAACAGTAACTGTGCAATCTTAAGTTCTCAACCTCTCTGCCAACCTCTTATCTCAACTGTAAAAGTTTACAGTGGGTACTAATGCCTATCTTATAGGGTTGCTCTGACAAGGAAATGAGAAACAAATTAAGCGTTTTAACCATTTTCCCTGACACTATGTTTGTACTATAAATTTACTTTATGAAAAGTATTTTTACCAAGCAAGCTAAAATTTAAGACTTCAAAATAGCACTACTTTGAATGATCAAGACCTGAAACTGTAAAGTTTGGCTTAACTCACTGTCCTCTTTCAATACACAAGGTAAGGGATGATTAATTTAAAAGGCATACAAATAATCATTAATTAACATAGCAAAACAAATAGTGCTTATGTTACCATCCATTAAAATATCTCCATGAATATCACCTTGATGTCAGTTTGGTTATTAATTTTATTGAATGTGTGTGTGTTAATCACTCAGTTGTGCCCAACTCTTTGCAGCCCCGTGGACTATAGCTTACCAGGCTTCTGTTGATGGAATTCTCCAGGCAAGAATACTGGAGTGTGTTGCCATTCCCTTCTCCAGGGGATCTTCCAAACCCAGGGATCAAACTCAGGTCTCCTGCATTGCAGGCAGATTCTTTACCCTCTGAGCCATGGTGAATATTAATTTAAGATAAAAAACTTGATTCTGTAATTTGTTGAAATTTGGACTCTGATGATACCAATTTCTACATTGGAAAAGAAAGCATAGTTCATGGAAGTAGAAGGAAAAAAGCTTCAAAACCAACGTTCAGCAAAAAAAAAATAATAATAATTGAAAGAAACCACAACAAAATATTTGCAAAACCTCTGTGGGAATTCCCTATTTCCATCATTGCAGAGGATAAAAAAAGTGGCCTGGTGAGATTTCTAATTCCCTGCAAGTCTTTCTATAATGCAAATGTCATGTTGAAAAATTTGGCAATTACATTAGGGAAAGGTAAGTTGCTCAGATCACTGGAAAATGTTTTGACATTTAAGTGACCCTTACCTTGTGCTTTACAAAAGAAGTTCCAATTAAGCTCAGAGCTTTTCTCTTATTTACTATACTGACCCTGAAAATGAAGGCTGTGAAAAGTTGAATGCTTTTCTTGCTGTGGGAGCTGGGCGCTGCTCTGCAAGAGGGAACAAGAATTCTAAGCTGCCTCTGAAAATGTTGAGAGCTGAGGGAAATTGCTGCTTTTCATGAAGTTCATCACCATTTCCCCAAAGCATCGGCTTTGTTTGCTTGAGTGTAGCCAAACATGGAGCTCACTTCAGCTGGCAGTACACAGGGAAGAGACTCTAATATTGGAAGGTTCTGGTCCTGGCTTTGCTTCTGATTTGTCACATAACGCTGAATGTGCAGTGCTTAGCTGCTAAGTCATGTCGGACTCTTTGCAACCCTATGGACTATAACCTATGAGGCTCTTCTGTCCATGGGGATTCTCCAGGCAAGAATACTGGAGTGGGTTGTCCTGCCCTCCTCCAGGGGATCTTCCCGACCCAGTGATTGAACCCAGGTCTCCTTCTGATTTGTCACATAATGCTGTGGCTCTATGGTCAGTAATGAAGGAAGAAGAGGGTAAAGCTTGGGAAATATGTAATTTCTCCAAAGCAACCAACTGCCCCCTGCTTCCAGTGGAAACCCAAGTGTTGGGAGAAATGGAAAATGGAAGTGATCAGGGGCTGAGGGTGGGGTTACTCAGCTCTGGAGTAACTGAAATGAGACACGGACCTCAGCAGGTGCAGGGGGCTCTGGCCATCTGGACAGCTTGATTTCAAGACTTGCTTGAAATAATTCTGGACAAAAGGCACACTTCCTTCTCCTCTGGTGTTAATTAGGACTCTAACGTAGTGAATAGTAGAAGTCATACCAATGTAGCTCGAGGAAAGAGGTGCAAATAATTATAGGAATATAGTCTGGACCTAGAAAAGCACCGGAGCTGTGAATCTCTCAGGAACCCAGGTGGTACGCTCTTTCTCTTACTGTCTCTTGCCTCTGCTTCTTTCTGCACACCTGGTTTCTCCCATTCCTCTCCTCTTTCTTTTCATCCTTTATCCTTTTTCCTACTCCTTTTCCCATTCCCCTCCCTCTTCTCCCATCCTTCCCTTTCCCTCCCAGTGGGTTTTCTCTACTGTCTATCCACACAGAGAAATATGAAGCTACCAGCACTCCTGACTTTCCAGGCCACATCTCCCCATATCTAGAGAACTGGCCTCCTGAATCCACTTGCAATCCATGTGGGGAGAGACACTGAAAGGTCCAGGTGTCTACATCTGGTCCAACTTGAAAACAAAAAAGCTAGGGGAAGAGGGTCCCTTGGGTGCATGTGAAGAGAATACAGTTCTAAAACTTCAACTGTAAGACCTAATCTTTCTAAGCTCTCCTCAGATGTAAAGTCAATTTCAATTACTGTGTCTCATTTATCCATTTGAAATTGGTTATGTGACTGCCCAACCTCACTCACCATCATGATGTAGCTAATGGCTGAAATATTTTTTAAATTGTCAAGGTTGATATCATCTTAAACTAGTGCTATGCAATTAAACATAATCACATTTAAAATGAGAGGTCTTTAAATGCCAGTTCAAAATCTTACTAAACATAGTTGTTACCACTATGTGGCAACATATTACTCACATGATTCAGAACACTGGACTCCACAGATGCTTTGCTCTGGAATTTTTTCTTGGGCCAGTTTACTCTAAATCAACAGGAAACATTGTACTTAAGTTTTCCAATAGGTTATATTTATACCTTGTATTAAATGAAGATTCCAAACTGATGTCAGGACACTGAAATAGTTTCAGAAAATTGCAAGAGGGAGGAAAGAAGTTGCCAGAGATATTTGAACACATCTTTCCTCAAGTAGCGTCAAAGAAATGAGTGTTGGTTCCAATAGGAGATTTATAGAGCCTTTCCTTTCTTAGCTATGAAACATGTCAATTTTCTTCTATTTACTCATTTATCCTCTCAACAAGTAGCTATTTTTTGTCTATGCTGCAAAAATAATAATTTCCTAGAATCTTTCTTCCACATGTAGTCAGAGAGGTATTTGTTATCAAGAGAAAAATATTCTCCACCGGGCTCAATTAAGAGTCACTGAAGAGTCATTAAACCTCCAGCATAAATACATTTTCACCATTTTATGTTTTTCATTCCTGGATAAAAAAACATGCGTTGTCAAAAAAGTATGAATGATAGAGAAATAAATCAGAAGGTAAAATCTCCTATAATCACATTTCCTCTGTTAACCCTTTGCTTGTAAATTCTCAGATCTTTTCCAAGTATATACAGATACAAACTACATGTGCATGCAATTCACAAATATATAAATGCACATGACACATATACATTTTTTGGATAGAATCATAGCAGGCATATTTTCTTCAACTATCTTTGGTCACTTATCAATGTATTACAGTTTATCTACCTCATTTCTATAAACGGAACATAGTAGTCCAGTATTCAAATATGGCAAATGTCTTTCTAACATTCTAATAATACTCATTTTAACTTATTTCTGTTTTTTCTATATAGACAATGCTACTATGAACACTCTTATGTGTATATCATTGTTCACTTGAATCTGCATTTTTTAAAGAATGAAATCCTAGAAATCAAATTGCTAAATCAAAGAGTATAAACAATTATTATTTAAATAATAAATGCTAATTGCTATCTAGAAAGATTTTACCAAATTATAACCTCACCTAGAGTTTATAGCAATGTCTGTACCCTATACTATGGCCAGCACTGGGTATCAAGTAAATCATTGCTGCTTGTCCAGAATTTTTTTTTTCCATTTATTTTTATTAGTTGGAGGCTAATTACTTTACAACATTGCAGTGGTTTTTGTCATACATTGAAATGAATTAGCCATGGATTTACATGTATTCCCCATCCCGATCCCCCCTCCCACCTCCCTCTCCACCCCATCCCTCTGGGTCTTCCCAGTGCACCAGGCCCGAGCACTTGTCTCATGCATCCAACCTGGGCTGGTGATCTGTTTCACCCTAGATAATATACATGTTTCGATGCTGTTCTCTTGAAACATCCCCAGAATTTTTTTAAAGGGTTATTTCAATGTTCTAATTTGCATTTCTCAGCAACACATTTTTACCTATTTTTTTATTTCTTCTGACATTATCAATTTATTATTCTTTTTTCACTTATTAGGTTAGTCTTTTTATGTTGGTTTTGTGTGTTCAGTCGTTCAGTCATGTCTGACTTTTTGTGATCTCATGGACTGCAGCCTGCAGGGCGTATCTGTCCATGGAATTTTCCAGGCAAGAATACTAGAGTGGGGAGCCACTTCCAGCTCCCGTGGATCTTCTTAACCCAGGGGTTGAACCCGTGTCTCTTGTGTCTCGTGCCTTGGCAGGTGGATTCTTTGACACCAGCACCACCGGGGAAGCCCTTGTGTTGATTGTAGTGTGCTTCATATCAGCACTGTTGTTAACTATTTTTATCTGCACACATATTGCTTTTTGTATAACCTTTCTCAGGTTTTTTCCTCAGTTTTGAATTGTCTATTGTCACGTTTATAATTTGGAACTAATACAAAAAGTCTAAAACTTTGTCATCAAGAATATCCATTTCCCCTTTGCTTTTTGGTTCCCATCTCATATTGTATTAGCTTTCTATGCTACTGTAACAAATCACCCCAAACTTGTGGATTAAGACAGCACAAAATTGTTAGCTTGCAGTTCAGGAGGTCAGAAGTCTGGCAATCAAGGAGTTGTCAGGGCTGCGTTCCTTCTGGGGGCTCTAGAGAAGGATCCATTTCCTTTCTTTTTTCACCTTCTAAAGGCTACTTACATACCTCGACTCATCGTCCCTTCCTTCCATGTGTTTAAGTCTAGCAGCGTGGTATCTTCAAATCTCTCTCTCTCTCTGACACACACACACAACTCTGCTTCCTTCATCACATCTCCCATCTTCATCTCTGACTCGGAACCCTCTTACTTTCCTCTTAAGAAGATTCTTATATGATTACATTGTATTTACCCAAATAATTCAGAATAATCTCTCATCTCAACACCCTTAATCTAATACACTTTCAAAGTTCCTTCAGCTGTGTAAGGTAACATAATAACAAGCCTCAAGAAGTAGGGCCTGGACATCTGAGCCACTGTTTCATCTACCATACTTTTTCATCAAAAGTTTATAAGCATCATTATCTATATCATCTTCTAATATATTGTGTATTATTGATTTTATATTTAGAAAGATCTGGACTGTATTTCAGTGTACCATTATATTTATTTAAGCCTTATAAAAAATTTGCCTCTCTCATATTTCTAGTACTTTTCTTTCCTTGATTTTTCCATTTAACCAATAAGCTTGTTGAAGTCTCACACATTGGACAAACAAGCTAGATAAATAAAAAGCTCTTTTGACTTTGTAGCTCTCTCAAGTTAGTGTCTCCCCATCTCTGCTCCCCAATTCATCTTATCTGGGGACTAATCTACACTTCTGGTAACACAGAATTTCACTCTACAGCCCACTGGAATCGGCCTTCTGTCATCTTACATCTTCTCTCCCTGAGTTTCCCAAGTGTCCTCCTGCGTCCAGTATTATTCTCCATCCTCATTGCTGTAGCCAGTGTTCTTTCGAAAATCCAAAGCAGTCATGTTGTTTCCTGGCTTAAAGCACATCAAACTCTCCCCATTGCCCCCCTGCAAACCCTCTGATGACGTGGGCCTTACCTTGAAGGCTTGGACCAGTGAGGGCCTCTCTAGGTTTCCCTCTGCCAACCTCCTGTGCTTTAATCACACTGAGCAACTTGCAGTTCTGTGGATTCCTACTGCTTTCTTTTACTTTCAGGCTTTTGATCCTTATGCTCCTCCACCTGGAATACACCGACCTTCCCTATATCTACCAGGCAAAGGGACTGCATCTTTCAAGACTCAGCACACAGGTTGCCTGCCTTTTGGAGGCTTTGTTGACTAGCCATTCTACTTCTTAATGCACATCCTATGGACCAGCCTTATTATTACTTTTCATACCTATATTATTCTCTCTAGACTGTAAAAACTAGAGAGACAGTACAAGGGATTGTTTGAGATGGAATTTATACTCTCTCAATATTTTTTTTTTAAAAATCAGGGCATTTTGTCTATTAAAAGTTCAGAAGTGCACCAGGCACATTTCTTGTCTGGTAGGCTAAACAATACAAATGAAGTAACTAATGCACTTATTACCTTATCATATTAAACAAATTACATTTCATAGAAATGACTATAAAATGCATTGTAGAAATAAGTAAAATATTTTTTATACTTACAGATATTAAGTTTTTATATCTTAATTAGCTGCTAAGTCTTGTCTGACTCTTTCCAACCCCATGGACTGCAGCCCAATATGCTCCTCTTCCATGAGATTTCCCATGCAAGACTACTGGAGTGGGTTGCCATTCTCTCCTCCAGTGGATCTTCCCAGCCCAAGGATTGAGCCTGTCTCCTGCACTGACAGGCAGATTCTTTACCACTGAGCCACCTGGGAAACCCCTACATCTTAAGGCACCAAAATAATTATTTTTTTCCTTTTCGTTGTTTTACTGAACTACAGTTGACATGTAAGATTATACTACTTTCAGGTATACCACAAATTCAACATTTACATACATTAGAAATTGATCACCCCAATAAATCTAGTGACCATATGGAGACCATCTGTCACTATATGAAGTTCTTACAATATCATTGACTATACTCCTTATGTGATGCATTACAGCATTAGACTCTCATGATGTATATTTTATAATTGGAAGTTTGTGCTTCTAAATCCTCTGCATCTATTTCACCCAGCTCTCCCCCTCCCACAACCCACCCCCAGGACCACCAATGTGTTCTCTGCATCTCTGAGTCTATTTCTGTTTTGTCTTGATTGTTCATTTGTTTTGGTTTTTGAATTTCACATATAAGCGGAATCATACAGCACTTGTCTTTCTCTGACTTATTTCATTTTAGCATGATGACCTCTAGGTCCACATTTGTTGCAAACGGCGCCTAAGTAATTACTAATAGAAGCAAGCAAATCCATATAAGAGGTAACAAACCACAAGTTATTTCTTTATCTTAGTCCATAAAAGAGAAAAACAAGCTATCTCCATGCTGAAATAGGCTTCATTATTCAATACAGACATCCAGTTTCAAAACTAACATAGTCTAATATAATCTTTAAAAGTCCATGTTTTTTTCTGTATCATATCACTATATATCACACTTCTCAGTTTAAAGATTAGTTTTGGTTTCAAAGTAAGTTTAATTTAATATTTCAGTCTCATGTCTCACAGATTATTGATCAGGAGTGGGTGAGGATCATTCCAACTGATATTGGTTAGAGCAACAAAATATAAAGGGGACAGTTTAATCAGCTTTGCCTGACAGTCTCGCCTAAGAGCCAACTCATTGGAAAAGACTCTGGGAAAGATTGTGTGCAAGAGGAGAAAGGGGCGACAGAGGATGAGATGGTTGGGTGACATCACTGACTCAATGGACATGAGTTTGAGCAATCTCCGTGTGATGGTGAAGGATAGGGAAGCCTGGTGTGCTGCAGTCCATAGGGTCACAAGGAATCAGACACAACTTAGCGACTAAACAACAAACTCAGTGGAGAAGTTAGAAAGGATACATAGTTGATTTAAACTAGAACATAATAGCAGAAAGAAAGGGGAAAAAAGGACAAAAATGTCAGTGTTTTTTGTTAGAAGAAAACCTATCCATTAAAGCCATTTATTGCCTTAAGCCAATCAAACTAAATACACAATTAAGAGACACAAGATGCTCACCATGCAAATGACTTCCTAAGGAAAGTTTCTTACTCCCTCCCTCTTCCAGTGAATCCATCTCCCTAAGCACCTTTATATCCATCAGGCATTTGGGCAGGAAATAGATCCTATTCTACATATATAAATAGAAAGAGATTGATTACAAGGATTAACTGCTTATAAAATTGTTGGAAGGGCTGAAGGAGAAGGAGCCAGGGGTGACTGGAACTATTGGATTCAAGAAAACACCAGCATCATAATCAAGAAGACCCGGCCATCAACCCAGGCAGGGTCGGGGCAACCCAGTTGGGGTAACAACCATAGCTGTCTTAAAACTCTCACAAGGCAAGCAAGGTTTCAGCTGCTGTTACTACCTGCCAGCATTCACAACTCTGAGCCCAGCTTCTCAGCAGGAGTGTCAGAAAGAAGACCTCAGCCTCTCTTCTGCTTTCCAGGACTCATGCACCTATTTACTGGAAGTTATTTTACACTGAGAACATCAGCTGCAAGGGAATCCAGAAAAACTAGACTTTTGCTTTCTAGCCTTTTTCAACACAAGACAGCACACAAAAAGAGGTGGGAATGGATATTTAGAGCCAACTGACCACATCAGATCGCCCTCCTATGTAGAAATTTTAGAATACCTCTGCTGTTACACATCTATCTGAGTACTTAAAACACTTTCTTGTGATCATGTTGTGATTATTCCTCTCCTTATGAGACCCAAAGGTCCTTGAAGATGGAGACTGTAAAATAGATAGCTTGTCTATCTCACAGTGTCTCGAGAATAGTCAGCAAGCAATATACAAAACAATGAATTAATAAATGCACACAGAGAACCAGTTAATCTTGTTCATATATTTCTTCTCACCCCATACCTACCCCTTGTCCAACTGTCCTACTTCCTTTTAGGATACACACACACAGCAAGGAAGGAGACCACCTATGTTAAGAGTATGGATTTGGAGTTATAAAGGTCACCATTCAAGTCTAGGTGTTATGTGATCTTGGGAAATGTATCTACTCTGAACTTCAATTTTCTTCCTTTCTTTCTTTGTAGGGGCTTCTTAGAAACATTTAATGAGGCAGTATGAAAAAGGCAACTTCCTGCTCAACAGACGCTGAGCCAAGACTAGTTTCCCCCACCCAGTGAATTCCAATCTTTCTGTGTCTCTTAGCTCATCTCCTGTATCTACAACAAGGGGGTTAAGAACCAAGAATAATGTAATATGAAGGACACTACATGGAACATTGATTTAAACATTTTTCTGCTGTAACTAATCATCTTAATTACTTTGTCCCTTTGGAGTTTTCCATCTGAATATTTCAAAGGAGTTTATAAGCAAGAATTATGATACATAATTGATAACTGGAGTAACTGAGGCTTACAGGTTGAGTGATTTGTCAATCTTCTTGTGATTCTCAAAATACCAGCAGCCTACTGAGTTTTTTCTTTCTTTCTTTCTTTCTTTCTTTCTTTCTTTGCTATGCTTTTCTCTTTTTTTTTTTTTTTCACTGTTTTAGTTGTTGCTCTTTAAAAGCAGGTGCAACGCACTTTTTAAAAATAGGTTGTCAAGAGAGAACAAGATGGCAGAGGAGTACATGGATGTGGAGTACCTTTCTTTCCACGGATAGATCAGGAATACACCTTCAGACACAGAGGTGCAGGCAGAACATCAGCTGGGAGGGGACAAGAGTACCTGACCAGCAGAAAAGAATATATCAGTTCAGTTCAGTTCAGTTCAGTCGCTCAGTCGTGTCTGACTTTTTGCGACCCCATGAATCGCAGCACTCCAGGCCTCCCTGTCTATCACCAACTCCCGGAGTTTACTCAAACTCATGCCCATCCAGTCGGTGATGCCATCCAGCCATCTCATCCTCTGTCGTCCCCTTCTCCTCATGCCCCCAATCCCTCCAAGCATCAGGGTCTTTTCCAATGAGTCAGCTCTTCGCATCAGGTGGCCAAAGTACTGGAGTTTCAGCTTCAGCATCAGTCCTTCCAATGAACGCCCAGGACTGATCTCCTTTAGGATGGACTGGTTGGATCTCCTTGCAGTCCAAGGGACTCTCAAGAATCTTCTCCAACACCACAGTTCAAACACATCAATTTTTCAGTGCTCAGGTTTCTTCACAGTCCAACTCTCACATCCATACATGACCACTGGAAAAACCATAGCCTTGACCAGATGGACCTTTGTTGGCAAAGTAATGTCTCTGCTTTTTAACATGCTATCTAGGTTGGTCATAACTTTCCTTCCACATCTTTTAATTTCATGGCTGCAGTCACCATCTGCAGTGATTTTGGAGCCCAAAAAAATAAAGTCTGACACTGTTTCCACTGTCTCCCCATCTATTTCCCATGAGGTGATGGGACCAGATGCCATGATCTTAGTTATCTGAATGTTAAGCTTTAAGCCAACATTTTGACTCTCCTCTTTCACTTTCATCAAGAGGCTTTTTAGTTCCTCTTCACTTTCTGCCATAAGGGTGGTGTCATCTGCATATCTGAGGTTATTGATATTCTCCCAGCAATCTTGATTCCAGCTTGTGCTTCTTCCAGCCCAGTGTTTCTCATGATGTACTCTGCATATAAGTTAAATAAGCAGGGTGACAATATACAGCCTTGACGTACTCCTTTTCCTATTTGGAACCAGTCTGTTGTTCCATGTCCAGTTCTAATTGTTGCTTCCTCCTGCATACATGTTTCTCAAGAGGCAGGTCAGGTGGTCTGGTATTCCCATCTCCTTCAGAATTTTCCAGTTTATTGTGATCCACACAGTCGAAGGCTTTGGCGTAGTCAATAAAGCAGAAATAGATGTTTTTCTGGAACTCTCTAGCTTTTTCGATGATCCAACGGATATTGGCAATTTGATCTCTGGTTCCTCTGCCTTTTCTAAAACCAGCTTGAACATCTGGAAGTTCCCAGTTCACGTATTGCTGAAGCCTGGCTTGGAGAACTTTGAGCATTACTTTACTAGCGTGTGAGATGAGTGCAATTGTGCGGTCGTTTGAGCATTCTTTGGCATTGCCTTTCTTAGCGATTGGAATGAAAACTGACTGGAAAGTCCTGTGGCCTCTGCTGAGTTTTCCAAATTTGCTGGCATCTTGAGTGCAGCACTTTCACAGCATCATCTTTCAGGTTTTGAAATAGCTCAACTGGAATTCCATCACATCCATTAGCTTTGTTTGTAGTGATGCTTGCTAAGGCCCACTTGACTTCACATTCTAGGATGTCTGGCTCTAGGTCAGTGATCACACCATTGTGATTATCTGGGTCATGAAGATCTTTTTTTATACAGTTCTTCTGTGTATTCTTGCCACCTCTTCTTAATATCTTCCGCTTCTGTTAGGTCCATACCATTTCTGTCCTTTATTGAGCCCATTTTTGCATGAAATGTTCCCTTGGTATCTCTAATTTCTTGAAGAGATCTCTAGTCTTTCCCATTCTGTTGTTTTCCTCTATTTCTTTGCATTGATCACTGAGGAAGTCTTTCTTATCTCTCCTGGCTATTCTTTGGAACTCTGCATTCAAAAGGGAATATCTTTCCTTTTCTCCTTTGCTTTTTGCTCCTCTTCTTTTCACAGCTATTTGTAAGGCCTCCTCAGACAACCATTTTGCCTTTTTGCATTTCTTTTCCATGGGGATGGTCTTGATCCCTGTCTCCTGTACAATGTCATGAACCTCCATCCATAGTTCATCAGGCTCTTGTCTATCAGATCTAGTCCCTTAAATCTATTTCTCACTTCCACTGTATATTCATAAGGGATTTGATTTAGGTCATAACTGAATGGTCTAGTGGTTATCCCTACTCCTTCAGTGTAAGTCTGAATTTGGCAATAAGGAGTTCATGATCTGAGCCACAGTCAGCTCCAGGTCTTGTTTTTGCTGACTATATAGAGCTTCTCCATCTTTGACTGCAAAGAATATAATCAATCTTATTTCTGTGTTGGTCATCTGGTGATGTCCATGTGTAAAGTCTTCTCTTGTGTTGTTGGAAGAGGGTGTTTGCTATGACCAGTGCGTTCTATTGGCAAAACTCTGTTAGCCTTTGCCCTGCTTCATTCCGTACTCCAAGGCCAAGTTTGCCTGTTACTCCAGGTGTTTCTTGACTTCGTACTTTTGCATTCCAGTCCCCTATAATGAAAAGGACATCTTTTTGGGGTGTTAGTTCTAAAAGGTCTTGTAGGTCTTCATAGAACCTTTCAACTTCGCCTTCTTCAGTGATACTGGTTGAGGCAAAGGCTTGGATTACCGTGATATTGAATGGTTTACCCTGGAAATGAACAGAGATCATTCTGTCGTTTTTGAGATTGCACCCAAGTACTGCATTTCAGACTCTTTTGTTGACTATGATGACTACTCCATTTCTTCTAAGGGATTCCTGCCCACAGTAGTAGATATAATGGTCATCTGAGTTAAATTCACCCATTCCAGTCCATTTTAGTTTGCTGATTCCTAGAATGTTGACATTCACTCTTGCCATCTCCTGTTTGACCACTTCCAGTTTGCCTTGATTCATAGACCTAACATTCCAGGTTCCTATGCAACATTGCTCTTTACAGCATCGGACCTTGCTTCTATCACCAGTCCCATCCACCACTGGGTACTGTTTTTGCTTTGGCTCCATCCCTTCATTCCTTCTGGAATTATTTCTCCACTGATCTCCAGCAACATATTGGGCACCTACCAACCTGGGGAGTTTCTCTTTTAGTATCCTATCATTTTGCCTTCTCATACTGTTCATGGGGTTCTCAAGGCAAGAATACTGAAGTGGTTTGCCATTCCCTTCTCCAGTGCACCACATAACTCTGTAAGATGAAGGAACTAGGGGGAAAAACAGGAGTGTTAGTAGGACTGGACCTGGCCTCAGTGGGTGGGGGAACTGAAGCAGGGGTCTGATCCCCACATCGGGGCAATTTTCTGAATCAGAGGAGACACATTTAAGGCTGAGAGTGAAACAGCTGATCTGTGGTAGCCTAAATGGGAGGAGAATCAGACTGTCCTTGCCGCAGCCATATATTCCTCAGACAGGGATGCAGGTCCCCTGGAAGGCTCAGCGGCTGGGAGCTGGAGAAATCCCAGGGCTAGGGCTGCTGTTGACTGTGGAGAGACAGATCGAGGGGATGTGAGGGAGGAGACTGTGGTGGGAAATGCATGTAGAGGAAAGCCGGGGCAGCCATGGAAGGAAGGCAATACTGCTGAGTCATCTGTAGGGGGTGGAGCCATCACCACAGCCTCTCTCCCCACACAGCAGCATCAGCAGCTGAACAATAGAGAGGCTGGCCCACCGAATCCTGATGCACTAAACTACAGAGTATGACCCCACCCAGGTGCCCTTTAAGAGCCTGATGTGCTGATCTGCAGAGTGGGACCCCAGCCAGGGGGGGCCCTCTACGTGTCTGACACGCCAAACAGCAGAGAAGAAGCCCAGGCAGGAAGCCCTCTAAGTGCCTGAATGGGTGGAGCTACAGAGAAAGACTGGCCAAAGACGCCTTCTAATCGCCAGCTACAAGTGGTTCGAAAAAAGACTCTGATAGGGCCATAAGTGCTGTGGTGGAGGCTCTCCGTGTCCCTGCACACTTGGCTCTGCCAGGGTCCCTGCAAGCCAAGCGGCGCGCCACCTTCACACTCAACTCTCACTGGGGCAAAGCTGCCACAGGCAAAAAAGTTTTGCGCCTGTGCGCGCAGGGTTGCTTGGGTGTGACTGACTCTGTGACCCTGAAGTCTGTGGCCTGCCAGGCTTCTCTGTCAGGGAGGGGGGTTCTCCAGGCAAGGATACTGGAGCGTATTGGCCAATACTGGTTGCCATACCCTTCTAGAGCACTATATTTCCTGCTGCCCTGGCCGCCAACCCCGCTGAGTACCTGGTGCTGCCAGAACCCCCGTGACCCAAGCAGCTGCACCACCTCCACACCTGGCCCTCACAGGAGCAAACCCAGATCCTCCAGGGCAGCCTCAGGAGCAAACTCCAGTGGACGACCCACATGCAGAGGTGGAAATAAAACCACAATGGAAACCCAGGGGCAGTGTGGCTAAGGAAGAAGACCCAAAACCCTCCCACCAGCTGTATAAGCTGCAGATTAAATCCACGTGATCAGCTAGGCAGAGTCTGTGTCTATGGAATATATAAAAGGTCATTGAAACCTCCCACAAAACGAAAGAGCTGTGGACATTGGAAACAAGAACACACAGGAGTAGGACTGGATTAGAACCTGAGCTGCCCCCACAGCAGGTCCAGAGATCAGGACAGTGGTAGAAGGCATCCTCAGGAGGTGAGGTGGACTGTGACTCCCAGCAAAGGAAAGGACTCTGACAGAGGTGACTCAAGAAAAACATTTATTATTATTTTTGTTTTGACTTGTTCTGTAGAATCTTTTGTATTTTTTTCCTCCCCCCTCCTCTGTCGTAGTTGTTGATTTTATTGGCACTATGATATCTAATTAAGCTTTTGACCTTTTTTTTAATCTTTTTTTCTGTCACATTTTTTATTGTTGTTAAAAACCTCTGCCTCTACATTGGGCTTTTGCAGTTCTGGAGAGTTTTCCTTTTTTTCCCTCTCTTTTTATAACTTTAATTTTTAAACATATTATTTTTTCTACATTTATTCCTTGTTTGCTTTTCCTACTGTTCTTTTTCCCTTGCAGTTAATCTTTAATACATATACATCTTCTTTATCTACCTCTATTTAACTTTGCATATCTATTCTTTCTTTCTTTTCTTTCTTTGCTTTCTTCTCAACATATTTGTTACTTTTTTTTCATTGCTTTATTCCCCAGTTGGCACCTTACTTTAGTTTTGTTTTCCAATTTGTGCTTTAGTCAGTTTTGTTCTTAACTGGTACATTTAATTTTTTATTTCCTTTGTTCATCAAGTCAATCTATTGTACTTTATTTTTGTTGGACTGTTTTGACTTTGCTTCTGGTTGTATATGTATATGTGTATATTCCATTAGAGAAGGCAATGGCAACCCAATCTAGGATTCTTGCCTGGAGAATCCCATGGACAGAGGAACCTGGTGGGCTGCTGTCTGTGTGATTGCATAGATTCGGACACAACTGAAGCGACTAAGCATGCATGCATACATCGGAGAAGGAAATGGCAGCCCACTCCAGTGTTCTTGCCTGGAGAATCCCAGGGATGGAGGAGCCTGGTGGACTGGCGTCTATGGGATCACACAGAGTTGGACACGACTGAAGTGACTTAGCAGCAGCAGCAGCAGCATATTCCATTATTTTAATTATTATTTGCCTGATATTGTAACTACCATTTGTCTGTGGTTCATCTTTGGTTTCTCATTTTTGGCTATTTGCTTTGATCTCACTTAATGCCATAACAAACTACTTGTGGAATCTTCTCTTCTGACCAGAGGTCAAGCCCTGAGCCTTTGGAGTGGGAGCACTGACTCCAAGATCCTAGACTAGCAGAGAACCAACCCTGCTGCTGGTGCTGCTGCCAAGTCACTTCAGTCATGTGCAACTCTGTGCGACCCCGTAGACGGCAGCCCACCAGGCTCCCCCGTCCCTGGGATCCTCCAGGCAAGAACACTGGAGTGGGTTGCCATTTCCTTCTCCAATGCATGAAAGTGAAAAGTGAAAGTGAAGTCGCTTAGTCGTGTCCGACTCTTCACGACCCCATGGACTGCAGCCCACCAGGCTCCTCCGTCCATGGGATTTTCCAGGCAAGAGCACTGGAGTGGGCTGCCATTGCCTTCTCTGGAACTAACCCTATGGGGTATCAAATAGTGACAACACACACAAAGGTAACTACTGGAATACAAGACCAGGCATCACCCAACCACCAGTAGCACCCTGTGCAGGATGCCTCATCTAAACAACAAACAAAACAAAATACAAACCCAATCATCAGCAGACAGGGTTACCACCTCACTCAGCTTTGACCAAGAGAGGAAAAACAAGCAAATAAAAACTCAGCACAAATCTCACCCTATACAAAGCTAACACAAACCACTGGACCAACTTAGGAGGGCAGAAACCAAAAGGAAGAAATAATTCAACCTTGAAGCCTGGGAAAGTTCAGTTCAGTTCAGTTCATTTGCTCAGTCATGTCTGACTCTTTGCGACCGCATGAACCGCAGCACGCCAGGCCTCCCTGTCCGTCACCAACTCCCGAACTTTACCCAAACTCATGTCCATTGAGTCAGTGATGCCATCTAACCATCTCATCCTCTGTCGTCCCCTTCTCCTCCTGCCTTCAATGTTTTTGAAGAGATTATAGTTGAAAATTTCCCCAACATGGAGAAAGAAATAGTCAATCAAGTCCAAGAGGCACGGAGAGTCCAATATGGGATAAACCTAAGGAGAAACACACCAAGACACATTACTAATCAAAATAACAAAGACTAAACACAAAAAAGAATAATAAAAGCAGCAAGGGAGAAGCAACAAGTAACATACAAGAAAAACCCCATACATTTAACAGCTGATCTTTCAGCAGAAACTCTGCAGGCCAGAAGGGAATGGCAGGGTATATTTAAAGTACTAAAAAGGGAAAAATCTACACTCAAGATTACTGTACCCGGCAAGGATCTCATTCAAAATTGATGGGGAAATTAAAAGCTTTTCAGACAAGCAAAAGTTAAGAGAATTCAGTACCACCAAACCAGCTTCACAACAAACGTTAAAGGGACTTATATAGTCAAGAAATACAAGAGAAGAAAAAAGATCTACAAAATCAACCCCAAGCAATTAAGAAAATGGCAATAGGAAGATGCATATAAACAGTTACTTTAAATGTAAACGGATTAAATGCTCCAACCAAAAAACTGGCTGAATGAACACAAAAACAAGACCCATATGTGTATGTATGTGTGTGTATATATATATATATATATATATATATATATATATATATATATACTGTCTACAAGAAACCCGCTTCAGACCTAAAGACACATGCAGACTGAAAGTGAGAGGATGGAAAAACATATTCCATGCGAATGGGAAGCAAAAAAAAAAAAGCTGGAGTACATTCCTCATATCAGAAAAAATAGACCTTAAAATAAAGTAGATTACAAAAGATAAGGAAGAACACTACATAATGATCAAGGGATCAATCCAAGAGGAAGACATAACAATTGTAAATATCTATGCACCCAACATAGGAGTAGCTCAATACATAAGACAAACACTTACAACAGACATAAAACACTATAACAAACATAAAAGGAGAAATTGACAGTAACACAATAATAGTAGGAGACTTTAACACCCACTCACACCAATAGACAGATCATCAAAACAGCAAATTAATAAGGAAACACAAGTCTTAAATGATACATTAGATCAGATGGGTCTCATTGATATTTTCAGGAAATTCCATCCAAATGCAGAATACACCTTCTTCTCAAGTGCACATGGAACATTCTCCAGGATAGATCCACATCTTAGGTCACAAATCAAACCTCAGTAAATTTAAGAAAATTGAAATCATATCAAGCATCTTCTCTGACCACAATGCTATGAGGCTAGATATAAATTACAAGGAAAAAAAACTGTAAGAAATACAAACACGTGGAGATTAAACAACACCTTTCTTAATAACCAACAGGCTACTGAAGAAATCAAAAAGGAAATCAAAAAAATTCTAGAAACAAATGACAATGAAAACACAACAACTCAAAACCTATGGGAAGCAACAAAAGCAATTCTAAGAGGGAAATTTATACCAATACAATCCTACTTCAAGAAACAAGAAAAACATTGAACAAACAACCTAACTTTACACCTAAGAAAAAGAAAAACCAAAAAACCCCAAAATTAGTAGAAGGGAAGAAATCATAAAGATCCAAGCAGAAGTAAATGAAAAGGAAATGAAAGAATAGTAAAAACTAATAAAACTAAAAGCTGGTTCTTTGAGAAGTTTAACAAAATTTACAAACCTTTAGCCAGACTCATCAAGAAAAAAAGAGAGAAGAATCAAATCAACAAAATTACATATGAAAAAAGGAGAGGTTACAACAGACAATGCAGAAATACAAAGGATTATAAGAGACTATTGTGAACAACTATATGGCAATAAAATGAATAACTAGGACGAAATGGACAGATTCTTAGAAAAGTTCAATCTTCCAAGACTGAATGAAGAAGAAATAAAAATTATGAACAACCCAATTACAAGCCCTGAAATTGAAGCTGTGATCAAAAATCTCCCAAAAAAACAAAAGCCCAGGACCAAATGGCTTCACAGGAGAATTCTGTCAAACACTTAGAGATGAGGTAATGCCTATACTTCTAAAACACTTTCAAAAAGTTGCGGAGGAAGGAACACCTCCAAACTCATTATATGAGGGCACCATCACCCTGATACCAAAACCAGACAAGGCAACACACAAAAAAGAAAACTACAAGCCAGTATCAATGATGAACATAGATGCAAAAATCCTGAACAAAATTTTAGCAAACAGAATTCAGCAACACATCAAAAAGCTCATACACCATGATCAAGCTGGGTTTATTCCAGGAATACTAGTGTTCTTCAATATACACAAATGAATCAATGTGATACACCATATTAACAAATTGAAAGATAAAAACCATATGATCATCTCAATGGATGCAGAAAAAGCCTTTGAAAAATCTAGCACCCATTTATGATGAAAACTCTTCAAAAAATCGGCATAGAAGGAACCTACCTCAACAAAGGCCATATATGATAAGCCTACAGCAAACATTATTCTGAATGGTGGAAAACTGAATGCATCCCCCCTAAGATAAGGAACAAACAAGGGTGTCCACTTTCACCACTATTATTCAACATAGTTCTGGAAGTCCTAGCTACAGCAATCAGAGAAGAAAATGAAATTAAAGGAATCCAGACCAGAAAAGATGTAAAGCTCTCACTGTTTTCAAATGACATGATACTGTACATAGAAAACCCTAAAAATAGTATCAGAAAATTACTAGAGCTAATCAGTGAATTTAGCAAAGTTACAGGATACAAAATCAATACACAGAAATCACTTGCATTTTTATATATTAACAGTGAAAAAACAGAAAGAAAAATTAAGGAATCAATCCTCTTCACCATTGCAGCAAAAAGAATTAAATATCTAGGAATAAAATTACCTAAGGAAACAAAAGAACTGTACACAGAAAGTTATAAGACACTGATGAAAGAAATCAAAGATGACATAAACAGATGGAAAGATATCCCATGTTCCTGGGCAGGAAGAATCAATATTGTAAAAATGACTATACTACCAAGTGCAATCTACAGATTCAATGAGATCCCTATCAAATTACTAATGGCATTTTTCACAGAACTAGAACAAAAAATTTCACAATTAATATGGAAACACAAAAGACCCCCAATAGGCAAAGCAGCCTTGAGAAAGAAGAATGGAGCTGGAGGAATCAACCTTCCTGACTTCAGATTATACTACAAAGCTACAGTCATCAAGACAGTATTGTACTGGCACAAAAACAGAAATATAGACCAATGGAGCAAGATAGAAAGCCCAGAAATAAACCCATGCACCTATGTGTACCTTATTGTTGACAAAGAAGGCAAGAATACACAATGGGGTAAAGACAGCCTCTTCAATAAATGGTGCTGGGGAAATTGGACAGGTACATGTAAAAGAATGAAATTAGAACATCTCCTAACACCATACACAATGATAAGCTCAAAATGGAGTAAAGACCTAAATGTAAGACCAGAAACTGTAAAACTCTTGGAGGAAAACATAGGAAGAACACTCGATGACATAAATCAAACCAAGATCCTTTATGGCCCACCTCATAGAGCAATGGAAATAAAAATAAAAGTAAACAAGTGGGACCTGATTAAACCTAAAAGCTTTTCCACAGTAAAGGAAACTATAAGCAAGGTGGAAAGACAACCTTCAGATTGGGAGAAAATAATAGCAAGTGAAACAACTGACAATGGATTAATTTCCAAAATATACAAGCAGCTCATACAACTCAATACCAGAAAAATGAACAACTCAGTCAAAATGTGGGGGAAAGACCTAAACAGACATTTCTCCAAAGACGACAACAAAGAGGACTCCGAAGAGGACAAAGATAGCCAACAAACACATGAAAAGATGCTCAACATCACTCATTATGAGAGAAATGCAAATCAAAACTACAATGAGATATCACTTCACACCAGTCAGAATGGCCATCATCAAGAAGTCTACAAACAATAAATGCTGGAGAGGGTGTGGAGAAAAGGGAACACTCTTGCACTGTTGGTAGCAATGTATACAGCCACTATGGAAGACGGTATGGGAGATTCCTTAAAAAACTAGGAATAAAACCACCATATGACCCAGCAATCCCACTCCTAGGCATATACCCTGAGGAAACCAGGGTTGAAAAAGACACATGTATCCCACTGTTCTTTTCAGCGCTATTTACAATAGTTAGAACATGGAAGCAACCTAGATGTCCATCAACAGATGAATGGATAAAGAAGTAATGGTACATATACACAATGGAATATTACTCAGCCATAAGGCAGAACGCATTTGAGTCAGTTCTAATGAGGTGGATGAGCCTAGAACCTATTATACAGGGTGAAGTAAGTCAGAAAGAGAAAGATAAATATTGTATCCTAATGCACATATATGGAATCTTGAAAAGTAGTACTGAAGAATTTATTACAGGGCAGCGATGAAGAATAAGACATAGAGAACAGACTTATGGACATGGAGAGAGGGGAGGAGAGGGTGAGGTGTATAGAAAGAGTAACACAGAAACTTACATTACATATGTAAAATAGATAGCCAATGGGAATTTGCTGTATGGTTCAGAAAACTCGAACAGGGGCTCTGTATCAACCTAGAGGGGTGGGATGGGGAGAGAAATGGGAGGGAGTTTCAAAAGTAGGGGGATATATGTATACCTATGGCTGATTCATATTGAGGCTTGACAGAAAACAATGAAATTCTGTAAACAAATATCCTTCAATAAAAAAATAAATTTAATTTTAAAAAGTGGGTTGTCACCAAGTGGGCTGACCAAAATGGCATGTTTAATGGGAGAAAAGGATAAGAATCAAGGAGACTGCAGCTGAACTATCAAATCCCTTTTCTGCTTCTAACGTGGTATAATTTAGAGATCATTTTGCATTTTATTATGTAGTTTATTTTTCCTTAGATTCCTAAAGCTTTAATCTTTAGCTTTGACGAGGAGAGTCACAGACCCAATGTCTATCCCCAAACTTCCCACTAGTCAGCTTTGCTGAGTTAAGTAAGTCAAAATCTCTGGGTTTTGATGTCTCATCTCTAAATTAGGAATTAGGTAATCGCTTTTCCAGTGGTCATGTATGGATGTGAGAGTTGGACTGTGAAGAAAGCTGAGCACTGAAAACTTGCTGCTTTTGAACTGTGGTGTTGGAGAAGACTCTTGAGAGTCCCTTGGACTGCAAGGAGATCCAACCAGTCCATCCTAAAGGCGATCAGTCCTGGGTGTTCATTGGAAGGACTGATGCTGAAGCTGAGACTCCAATACTTTGGCCTCCTCATGCAAAGAATTGACTCATTGGAAAAGACCCTGCTGCTGGGAGGGACCAGGGGCAGGAGGAGAAGGGGACGACAGAGGATGAGATGGCTGGATGGCATCACTGACTCGATGGACACAAGTTTGAGTAATCTCCAGGAGTTGGTGATGGACAGGGAGGCCTGGTGTGCTGTGATTCATGGGGTCGCAAAGAGTCGGACTTGACTGAGCGACAGAACTGAACTGAACTGAACTGAACTGAATCTCTTTTCCAGCTCAATTTTTCTGTAAGTCTTTATGTACAACTCCTAGGACTCTGAACCAACTGCACTTTCCATCAGGGACCCATGAGAAGCCCCAAATACAGACCCTTTATCTTTCTTTCTGAGTAGAAACTTCAGAGACAGTCAAGAAGGGCAAGTCGCTCTTTGTCTTTGCCCGGCCAAGGGCTTGCCTGGTAGCTCAGCTGGTAAAGAATCCATCGGCCTGCAATGCAGGAGATCCAGTTTGATTCCTGGGTGGGGAAGATCCCCTGGAGAAGAGATAGGCTACCCATTCCAGTATTCATGAGCTTCCCTGGTGGCTCAGATGGTAAAAAAAAAAAAAAAAAAAAAAAAAACCACCTGCCATGTGGGAGACCTGGGTTTGATCACTGCATTGGGAAGATCCCCTGGAGGAGGGCAATGACAACCACTCCAGTGTTCTTGCCTGGAGATCCCCGTGGATAGAAGAACATAGAGGGCTACAGTCCATGAGGTTTCTAAGAGTGGGACATGACTGAGTGATTAAGCACAACACAGCACAGCACCGCGTCAGGGCAAAGAAGCCATTGGGTTGGGAGTTGAGAGTGGTTTGAAGCAGAGTTGATGGGGGAGAAGGAAATATACTGAGATGCTCAGGAAAGCCTACATACTCCCAACACAAATGGCACCAGACATGGTTGCTTTGCTGATGGTACTGTTTAGTGATGGGCTTCCCTGATGTCTTGGTGGGTAAAGAATCCACCTGCAAAGCAGGAGTTGCAGGAGACACAGATTCTGTCCCTGGATTGCAAAGATCCCCAGGAGGAGGAAATGGCAACCCACTCAAGTGTGCTTACCTGAAAAAATCCTATGGACAGCAGAGCCTGGAAGGCTACAGCCCAAAGAGCTGCAAAGAGTCAGACACAACTGACTAACTGAGCCCCCTTCCCTGTTTAGTGATGCAACCTGCAGTTATTTACTTTAATAAAATCCCAAATAATTGAAATGGTATTTTTACGCAGAAACTTGGTCCCTTTTATGGATACATCTAAATTACACAGGCATACAAAGAACTAAAGTAAAAATGTTTAAACAAAAGATCAAAGAATAAAAGAAGACTAAAAAGGAACTTTCAAAATGGCTAGACTAACTCTTATCTACCCTTATGCTTCTTCATTTTTATGGATGATTAAAAAAATGAGATTGAGAAAAGTAATTAGTGACTTGTCATCCAGTTTATCAGTATTGGAATTAATTGAAACCATCTGATTCCTAGATTGAATCCCACTGAGGTATGAATTATATATATGCCTTTGTGAACTATATACTGGGCTACCCCTGGACTCAAACAGAATCAGAAAACCAGTGCCGTTCCAAAGTATATACTCAGACTGGGGCAATCCATTCATGGTCCATTTGGTCTGAATTTGCCCCAGGAGGTTCAGGCTGGAAGTGCTAGAGGCCCCAGGGACTCCTGTGTGTGAAATCCGTAGTCCCAGTGTCTTCCTTGGTCTTTTGTATCCAACAGCCTTCCACAAGCACCTCTCCCATTTTAAACTCTGCCCAGCCCAGCTGTAGATTCAGACACTCTCTTAGTCAGATATTGTAACAATAATAATAATAAACCTGAAAATCCTAATGGCTTATTTTTTTAAAAAATTATGTATTTCTCACTTTGGTCTGCAGGTCGTCTGGAACTCTGCTTATCTCTGCTCCACATGTCTTCTCATTCTGGACGCTGGCTGAAAGTGTGACCTCCCCCCCCCCCCACCACCACCACCCCACCTAGAACTATCATTCTCATGGTAGACAGTGAGAGCAAAGGGCTGAAGTAAATCACACAGCATGTATAAGTTACTGTTGGAAAGGACACATGTCCACTTATATTCTCTCAGCCAAGGAAAGTCACATAGCCCATCCTGACTATGGAATAAGAAAATATGACTACTGGCATCATGGCAAGGGTGGGGGTGCGTTATACTCTTAAGAGGAGCGAAAGTGAAAGTGTTAGTCACTCAGTCGAGTCCAACTCTTTGCGACCCCACCAGGCTCCTCTGTCCATGGAGTTCTCCAGGCAAGAATATTGGCATGGGTAGCCATGCGCTTCTCCAGGGGAACTTCCTGACGCAGGGATCAAATCCAGGTCTCCTGCACTGCAGGAAGATTCTGTCTGAGCCACAACGGAAACCCACTCTTAAGAAGAAGGAGCAGACAACTGGAAACAATAATGCAACATACCACAAATGTCAAAATATTCCTATGTGAATGAAGTGTCCTTGAAGTGTAAAAAAACAACTAGTTTTGCCTGCAGCAGATCAATTAAAGAGGCTGAGAGAGAGAAAAACACATTCCAAAGGCTTTTGTGAATGACTAGGAATTTTCCAGTTATAAAAGGATGCTAAAGCATTTTAGGTAGAAATAATACTGTGGGCATTAACGAGCATTAACGAGCATCTTACATTCAGAAAATTGTGAATAATCTTCCAAGAATGAATCACATTTGTTTTACAAACGTCTTCCTTTCACCTTAGCTAGATCATAAGATTCTACAGAGTATAAAACACAAACACACACACACACACACACAGAAATGCACGCAAGATCCAAGGGTGCAGCACAGAGAAATATTAACATTTAGGAGATGATGTTTACCTAGATTTCCTAGACCTTTCTCGAATCTCTGAGATATGACATAATGGCTAAAGGTTTGAAATACCACAGAGTATCTTGGGCATAGGTCAGCTAAAAGAGTCAGTCACTCAATCATGTCTGACTCTTTGTGACCCCGTGGACTGTAGACCACCAGGTTCATCTGTCCATGGAATTCTCCAGGCAAGAATACTGGAGTGGGTAGCCATTCATTTCCCCAGAGGATTTTCCTAACCCAGTGATGGAACCTGTGTCTGCTATATTGCAGGCGGATTCTTAACCACCTGAGCCACCAGGGAAGCTCAAATTTTGCTCTGAAACTTCTGAAAGGCAGTGAGAGGCAAACTAAGTTACACGAGCTCCTAGGTTCAGAATATAAAAGCAAACCAAACAAGGTTCTTGTTCCAGGTAATAAGGACTAAGCACTCATCACTAGGACTCTGCCATATGAATGCAGTCATAAAATTTAGACTGAATACAAGGAAGAGCTCTTTGAAGATACGGAAATGTAGCAGGTATATTAGGAAAGCAGATCAAAATTCAAAGTATTGGTGAACTGTTAGTAAGTTTTTCTCCAGTAGCTCCAGCCAGGACTTAGAAGAAACAGAGGCAAGGGCATTAATGAGGACTGGGGTAGCCCCAGAAGAAGCCCATGACTGGGGATCAAGGAATGAGAAAGAATCTGCTAGCCTCAACAGCAGCAGCACCCAGAACAGCAGACCCCTAAAACCCTCTAGAAGGGGAAACTTCTTCCCTGATTGTAGGAGCTTTGATCTCAAGAGAACAGGTGAGCCCTTCATGCTTTTGCTCTCTTTTTGTCCTATCTCCTCTTGGCCACAGAGTGGGCACAGTCATCAGAATACATGGCAATGTGAAGTAAATAAAGTCTTCAAGTTTCTGGCCCAAAGATTGATAAGAGTTATCTCCAAAGAATTGGAAATTACAAAGGAGACCACTGAGAGGGAAGTACTCAGGAAACTGATCCCATAAATTAGTATATGACCACTGGGACTCACTTTGACCACACATGTGTGGAAATAAAGCTAAACAGCATAGTAAGGACTTTGAGAACTGAACCAAGGTATAGAACACCACCCAGGACAGACCAGCACCCTGGTCCCAGCACTGGCCACTGGGTGATACACACATGAAACAGATCTGAGTAACACTGAGAAGGCTTTGAAGATGAAGGAACGCTGAAACCACAGCCAACCAAGGGTTGGTGGAAATGCACAGGCTGAACCCATGTTAACTGATTGCCTGTAGAAAGAAAAATATCAACACTCTCCTTTGGATTTAAACAATACACACAGTTTCATAATGTTCAAGTGACCAGAATACAATCCAAATTAACTCAGTATATGAAAAATCAGGAAACCCTTAACGCACGTGGAAAAAGAAAAGATTGGTTGAGCAAAATTTTCGTTCGGGTTTTTCTGTAAGACCTGACCAAAAAACTTTATTGTAAGACTTAAAATTGAATGGTGAGATTACTCCCACTTTATTCTTATTTTTAGAATTGCCTTATTTCAATGCCTTTGCCTTTCATATAAACTTTAGAATTAGTTTTCTGTATTTACTGAAAATCCTGTAGACTGCAAAAAAACTGATCATGTCATCTAGTCCTATCACTTCATGGCAAATAGATGGGGAAACAATGGAAATAGTGGCAGACTTTATTTTCTTGGGCTCCAAAATCACTGCAGATGGTGACTGCAACCATGAAATTAGAAGATGCTTGCTTCTTGCAAGAAAAGCTATGACCAACCTAGACAGCATATTAAAAAGCAGAGACATTACTTTACTAACAAAGGTCCGTCTAGTCAAAGTTATAGTTTCTCCAATATTCATGTATGAATGTGACAGTTGGACTATAAAGAAAGCTTAACCCCAAAGAAATGATGCTTTTGAACTATGATATTGGATAAGAATGTAGAGAGTCCCTTGGACTGAAAGGAGACCAAACCAGTCAATCCTAAAGGAAATCAGTCCTGAATATTCATTGGAAGGACTGATTCTGAAGCTGAAATTCCAATAGTTTGGCCAGTTGTTGTGAAGAACTGACTCATTGGAAAAAACTCTGACGCTGGGAAAAATTGAAGGCAGGAGGAGAAAGGGACGACAGAGGATAAGATGGTTGGATGGCATCATCAACTAGATGGACATGAGTTTGAGCAAGCTCCATGAGTTGGTGATAGACAGGGAAGCCTGGCATGCTGCAGTCCATGGGGTCACAAAGAGTCAGACATGACTAAGCAACTGAACTGAACTTGAGTTAAATCTATAGATCAGGAAGAATTGGCATCTTAGTAATACTGTATCTTTAAATCCCCAAAAGCGAGGTGACTCCATTTATCAAGGTCTTCTTTCATAACATTTTGTAGTTTTCAGCATACTAGTTCTGCATGTGTTTATTTAGATACATACCTAATATTTTATCTTTTGGAACTAATATAAAGTGGTATTTTTAAAATTTTTTAGTTTTTAATTGTTCATTGGTGATATAAATATAATTGATTTTGGTGTGTTGACTTTGCATCCTTCATTCTTGCCAAACTGAGTTATTTGTCTTAGGAGATTTACTGTGAATTACATAGGATTTTCTAAGCAGACAATCATCCCATCTATCAAAAAAGAGACTTCTATTTCTCCCTTTCCCATGTGTATGCATTTTGTTGTTGTTTTTCTTGCCTTACTGTTCCAACTAAGAATTCCAGTACAATTTTCTTTCTTTTTTTTAATTTTCTTTTTTTTTTTTACATTGTGTTCTCACTTTTTTTTAAAATTTATTTTTATTATTTGTAGGCTAATTACTTCACAATATTGTAGTGGTTTTTGCCATACATTGACATGAATCAGCCATGAATTTACATGTGTTCCCCATCCCGGTCCCCACTCCCGCCTCCCTCCCCATCCCATCCCTCTGGGTCTCCCCAGTGCACCAGCCCTGACCACTTGTCTCATGCATCCAACCTGGGCTGGTGATCTGTTTCACCCTTGATAGTATAGTTGTTTCAATGCTATTCTCTCAGAACAATTACAATTTTCAATTGGAGAAGTGAGATGGACTTTCTTTGTTGTTCCTTATCTTAGGAGGAAAATATTCAGTCTTTTGCTCTTCAGTGTGATGTTAACTGTGGGTTGTAGATACCCTTTATCAAACTGAGGAAATTCTGTGCCTAGGTTACTGAGAGTTTTTACCGTGAGTAGATTCTGAATCTGTCAAATGTTGTCTCCGCATCAGTTATAATCATGTGACTTTTTTTTCTTTAGAGTGTTAAAATAATGGCAGATACATTGACAGATTTTTATATATTAAACCAGATTTGTGTTTGTTGTGATAGGTCACACTTTTTATATATTGCTGGGTTTGATTTGCTGATACTTTATTAAAGGTTTTTGCATTTGTTCTGTGGTTGTCTTCCTTGTTCAGTCTTTAGTTATGGTATGAGGGTAATGCTGACTATATAAAATGACTTGGAGGTATTTCTTTTTCTTATGTTATCTGGAAAAGATTGTGCAGAATTGATCCTATTTCTTTTTAAAATGTTTGGTAGAATTTACCAGTGCAACCATTTAAACCTGAAGACTCATTTTCTGGAATTAAATTTTTAAATTTGTTAAAGATTTTTTTAATGGCCCAGGGTATGTTCTATCTCGGTATATCTGTGCATATTTGAAAATAATGTGTATTCCACTATTGTTGGGTGGAGTATTCTATAAATGATGTTCTGCTTTCTTCTGGTCTCTATGGTTTCTAGTGAGAAATACATAGTAATTAAAATCATTGTTTTTGCACAGTGTATCATTTTTCTCTGGATGTTTTCAAGATACTTTCTTTGTGTTTAGTTTCCAGTAGTTTGATTATGCTACATCTACTACATCTTGATACATAGCTACTTCATATTTGTTATATTTGAGATTCACGGCACTTTGTGTATTCCATCAAATTTAGGAAGTTTTCATCCATTTTTTCAAATATTTTGTTTGTATTATGTTCTTTTCTTTTATTCTTGGCTTCCAACAATATAAATTAGATCTTCTGGTATTATTTCATAGGTCCCTGAAGCTCTGTTCATTAAAAACAAACAATGTTCTTCTGCATTCTTCAGATTGGATAAATTATATTAATCTATTTTCAAGTTCAGTGAATCTTTCCTCTGTCATATCCATTTTGTTATTGAACCCAGATAACAAGTTTTTTAAAAAAAAAATAAAGTATGGTATCAAGACAGTATAATATTGGAAAAAGTATAGACACATAGATTAATAGAACAGAATAGACAGTGCAGAAATAGATTCACACAAATATAGTAAATACTACCAGTTCGTATTCAAAGCGACTTAATAAGGAATAGCCTTTTCAATTGGTACAGAGCAATTGGTCTTCCATAAGCAAATAAAAAGAAAGAAAGAAGATCCTAAACTTTATCCTAAATCTTATGCAAAAATTAACTGAAAATGAATCTCAGACCTAAATAGAGATGCAAAATTATAAAACCTTCAGAGACAAACCAGAGAAAATATCTGACATACATTTCCTGTGGTGAAGGCAAAAAATAGGCAAAATTCATGGATATAATACAAAATAATAAGTTAATTTTAAATATTAACAAATCAGACCTAATCAGATCTTAAATTAGACCTGAGTTTATTCTGTGAAAGACTTAAGAGAAAGAATGACTGAGAGAGAGTACTTACAAACCACATGTTCAACAAGGAACTTTTAGCTAAAATCACAAAGAAATCTCAAACCTCAACAGTAAGAAAATAACTGAGTCTTTAAAAAGTGAGCAAGAGTTTTGAACACTTCGCAAGAGTATATACAGAAGGCAATTAAGCATCTGAAAAGATATACAATACCATTGGCCATTGCTGTTGCTGCTGCTAAGTCACTTCAGCCATTAGGGAAATGCAAATTAAAGCTTTGATGAGATGCTATAGCATAACTATTAGAATGTCCAAAACAACAATTATGGACAATAGTAAGTGTTGGCAAGCATGCAGAGTAACCAGAACTCTCATACATGGCTCGTGAGAATGTAAAACAGTACAGTTGCTCTAGAAAGCAGTTTGGCAGTTTATTGCCTTAGGTGTATGTGCTCAGTCACTTCCGGCTCTTTACAAGCCCTTGGACTATAGCCTTCCAGGCTCCTTTGTCCATGGAATTTTCCAGGCAGGAATACTGGAATGGGTTGCCATTTCCTATTCCAGGAGATCTTCCAGACCCAAGAAACAAACCCATGTCTCTTGTGTCTCCTGCATTGGTGGGTGAATTCTTTACCACTGTGCCAGTGGGGAAGTCATTACAAAGTTGGACATACACTTACCATATGATCCCACATTCTTACTTTTAGTTATTTCCCCTGAGTAACAAAAACTTACATACACACACACACACACAACAGTACATGGATGATCATAACAACTTTATTTATAATAACTAAAATCTGAAATAACCCAAACACTTTGCAGTGGGTGAGAAGATAATGTTATATTCATATGATAGAATACTACCCAGTAATAAAATGACATAATGATACGACATCTTGGATGACCTCAAAGGCATTCTGCTAAACGAAAGAAGCCAGTCTTATAAGGTTACATATTGTATGATTCTATTTTTATGATATTGTCAAAAAGACAAAACTGTAGTGATTGGCAATAAATCAGTGACTAGGGGTTAGGGGGAGGGGGATGTCTGACTACAAACTGAAGGGAAAGTGTTAGTTGCTCAGTAGTGTCCAACTCTTTGTGACCGCTCTTTGTGATTCTTCATGACTCTAGCCTGCCAGGCTTCTTTGTCCATGGGATTTTCCATGGCAACTGGAGTGGGTTGTCATTCCCTCCTCCAGGGGATCTTCCCAACCCAGGGATTGAACCCAGGTCTCCTACATTGCAGGCAGATTGTTTACCATCTGAGCCTCTAGGGAAGCCCGATGAAAATGAAAGCACAGGGGAATTTTTTGTGGATGATTAAACTGTTCTGTATCCTATTGTGGTGATGGTTACCTGAAAGTAGATATATTTTAAAATTCTACTGTATACCTACTGACTACATTCTACTGACTATGTTCCCCAAAAAGTTAATTTTACTATATGCTAATTTAAAAATAAAAGCTCTTAAAATACTTGTAAAATACCTCTAGTCTTGGTACTAAATTTCATGAGAAATTTCTCCCATTCTAATGATTGTTGTGTAATGATTAATATAGCATGCATGTGTGGTAAGTCGCCTTAGTTGTGTCCAACTCTGTGTGGCCCTCTGGACTGTAGCCTGCCAGGCTGCTCTGTCCATGGGATTCTCCAGGCAAGAAAACTGGAGTGTGTTTCCACGTCCTCCTCCAAGGGATCTTCCCAACCCAGGGATTGAACCAGTGGTAATGAAGAGTAATGAATACCAAATACCAATGTAATCGTTTATATATTTGTTTCTTCATTCATTCACTGAACACTTAACTAGTTTTCTAGACACTCTGCCATTCACCAGATTTAGCAGTAAGTATCAAAATCAAAAGATCTTAGTTTGAGACATGTAATGCAGGCTAACAGCACAATAACTAAATCCAATTTGTAAAAGCAATCCTACATGAGCCAAAATAATACAGCACAGTGACTCAACTATCCTCAGCTCTGACTTAAATTTAGCATGGATTTTAGAAAGCATGGAGGAATAAATGGATCACAATATGTAAGTATTAGTTTCTTAAACTGAGCTTTTAATACGCAGTAAGAGTGTCAGAGAGTTTGAGATAATACCCCATGAGTACCTAGAGTACAATATTCTATCTTTTCAGTTAAATCCAGAGCCACTTTTTTTCTGAGTCAGTCTATCTGTGGGTGGAACTGCCACTCTCTAACTAAAGCTGAGAAGTCTGATAAGTGTTTCAGTCCTAATAGAAAGCCACTCTTCCTCAGTCCAGAGAGGATGGAGGAGGTACAGATGGGAAAGGTCATGAAAAATTTCCATCAAGGACTCATAGAAAGCATAACTTTGAGCCATATAAATTTTTGATATATCCTACAGATTTTACTATGGCGAATGATTAACCCTAAATCAATATTGAGGGAATTGACCACCAAAAATTATTATTTAGGTTTTAATATAGTTATTTTGCAGCTCTTTCATGAGCTAAAAGACAAGACCACTAGCAGTGGACTGAATTATGTACCCCCAAAATTCATATGCTGGTGACCTAACCCCCATTGTGATGGTATTTGGAGATGGACCTTTGGAAGATAAATAGGTTTAGGTGAAGTCATGAGGGTAGGACCTCCATGATAGGATTAGTGCCCTTGTAAGAAGAGACCAGGGAGCTTGTGCTCCTTCACATTTCCCCCCCCTCCCTTTCAATCCCTCTGTGTCTCTCTCCTTTCCTCTGCCTCACAAACCCCAATGTGAGGACTCAGCAAGAAGGAAGCCAGGAAGAGGATTCTCACCAGAACTCAACTGCGTTGGCATGTTAATCTTAGACTTTCAGTCTCCAGACTGAGAAATAAATTTCTGCTGTTTAAGCCACCCAGTCTGCGGTATTGTTTTATGTCAACCTGAGCAAACTAACATACCACTCCTAAGTCATGACAATAGTGAAATTATTATAATTGCTAAAATACATTGAGTGATTAATACATGACAAATTATCTCACTCAATCCTCACAACATCCCTGTGAATTTGATACTATCATTATCTCCATCTCACACATAGTTAAACAAACACCTTTTCCAAAGTCACCCAGCTAGTTGTTCAGTCGCTCAGTCATGTGTCTCTGCAACCCCATGGACTATAGCATGCCAAGTTTCCCTGTCCTCCACTGTCTCCTGGAATAATAGTAAGTGGACTACTAAAAATAGCTTCAAGGTATATCTCTGGTTTACCCATTGACATGGGCATAAGAACTATCCAAAATCTTCAATACTGATCTTGCATTAAGGTGCAAATTCTAAATAACTGTCAATAACTGGGCGGGAATGGTGTCTATGGAGACCATATTGACAATCCAAAAACTATTCGTATGAGAACAACCACAAATAACCTTCTATTACCCCCAGGAGAGTTCTCTGAGGTAATAAAATGTGTAACTAAAGAGGTTAATGGAATACGCTTTCCTTACATCTTTCCTCTTACTGAATAACTAAACTTTATCAATGGCCTCCAGCTAAAAACTACCAGGAGGAACACCTCTATTTAAACAAGCTGGATTTATTGCTTGTTGTAATAAGGGAGACGTACACCACGAAGAACCATGGGATGTCTCAATAAGAGGATATCAGAAAGAACTTACTGCAGGTATCAGACTTGGGTTAGGTGACTTTGGGGAAGTTTCAGGAAGCAAAGCAATTGTTTTAGGAAAAAGGAGAAATTCTAGAACCTATCTTCTAGGGAAGAAAGGGAGTGTAGAGTGAGGCTGGAGTCAGGAAAGAAGCAGCAGTCACTCAGATTATGCAAGAATGGGGATTGTGTGGGGTTTTGTGGCTGGTATATAGCCCTGGTTTGTTTGTGTATAGACGTTGCAGAGTGGTCTCCTTTTGTGTCTCCTGTCCTTTATTGGTCACAGAGAGGCTTTGCACAATGCTGGGACTTTGTGAAACAGACAACAAGGTCTTGCTGTGAGTTTCCTAAGGTTGGCTTTTAAAAACACCAACACCTAGCCGATAGTATCAGGCCACGTCCTAGGTATCAAAGGCTACTTTTTCCTTTCTCAATTTAAACCTTTCCTTCTCTCCTCATAAAATATAGACCTAGGAAAACGAAGTCTGCAGTATGTCAATTAGGTAATTGGCATTGAGCTGCTTTTCAAAAGGAGCAGCTAAGAAACTAATTAGCCTATAAGTTTAAGGAAATAGTGCTGTCCTTTAACAAAAATGAGTTATATCACTCCCTGAGTCAACAAGCTATATATTAGGTAGCAGTGGGTGTCCTTTCAAAAAAAAATTTTTTTTAATTCCTTTTAGCCTTCTTCCTTGTCATTGAGATTATAAAATCACTTTTTATGTTATCCAGATGCATCAAAATGTTTTCTTAGTGTCCATGGATTCTTTCCAAGGTCACAGAGGCTAAGGAAACATTTTGATTTTAGTAGAGGGGCTTTCCCAGTGGTAAATACAAGTAGTTTGGTCCAATAGAAAGAGTGCAGGTTTTGAAGTTAGATTGTAGTTGTCTAAATATCAGCTCCATCACTTTACACACATGACCTTGAGCTTATTGCTTAAACTTTCTGTAAAATAGAAATAGTGTTTATATCTGCTATCATAGGTTCAAAACAATTGAGCTAAAAAAATAAGAAAGCACCCTGTAATCTTTCAAAGTACTCAATACTAGTTAACATTATTATTACATATATAAATATTATGTTATGAATTAAAAGTTCATCAATAATGTCTTAGAAATAAGGTTACTGATATAAAAAATAAACTGATTATATTAGATAATCCTTGCAAATTAGGCATAGAAGGTTTTGATTTCTAGAAATTCTCTAAACATTAAAGCAAGTTTATATAAGATGTTTATCTCCAGAAAGTTAAATAGATTCTCCAAGAGTCATCTCATCTACTATCTAGTTGGCTCAAAGCCATTAATGTAAAATAAATGATCCACAGTATCATAGTGATTTATTACTTCACCCTATAAAAGATATTCCAATCTTCAGGACTCTGAGAGCATATAATTTTAAAGAAGAATAAATAGTGAGACTAACTTGAAATTAAAGGCACAGAAATTGGTGAGATTCTGAGAAGAGGGTTAGACAAATAGTTCAATCAATATGCATATATTAACAGAGAGCTGAAAGTAGGAGCCTGTTCCTGGCTTTTAAAGTACAAAACTCTTAAGGAAGGAAAGAACAACTCAAGAAATAAACAATAGACTTGAAGGAACATGTAATAAGCAATGTCTAAATGGAATTCATTTGTCTGTGTTGAGGAGGCAGAAAGAGATTGTGTGGGAATTGGTGAAGCTTGGGACAAGAGATTCCACTGTGAAGAGATCACAGATCAGAGCCCAGTCAGGATGCAGAGATGGCCCTGCCTCCAGCCAGAAGTCCAGGCTATTGCTAACACATGTTCAGAAACAGAACCCATAAACCACCCAGTCTCCACTCTTGTGAGTGGTTCTTACACCAAAGAGCTAATATCCTCTTTGATGGAGTTCAGGTAGAATGGCGCCCTGACAGCAGCTAGAATTGTTCAGTGGCTATTGACCAGCCAGCATGAACAACATCCATCAGAGCTCCAAGGCTCTGCCCAGTCTGTATCGACCTCACATCTATGTAAAATCCTCTTGTCCCAAGAAACTCATAAGGCCAGAACAGCATGGGTCTGAGAAATGCAACATCTGGTAAAGTGGTCAAGGTGCAACGGAAAGCACACATATTAGCTGAAAGAGAACATATCCAGCTGAAGAGCTCCCACTCCAGGTACACAGGTATGTAAAACTAAGGAGAGAAAAAATAGAACCCCTATTCTCCTCCTAGACAGCATATTAAAAAGCAGAGACATTACTTTACTGACAAAGGTCCATAGAGGCAAAACTAGGGATTTTCCAGTAGTCATGTATGGATGTGAGAGTTGGACCATAAACAAAGCTGAGGGCTGGAGATTTGATGCTTTTGAACTGTGGTGTTGGAGAATACTCTTGAGAGTCCCTTGGACAGTAAGAAGATCAAACCAGTCAATCCTAAAGGAAATCAGTCCTGAATATTCATTGGAAGGACTGATACTGAAGCTGAAATTCCCATACTTTGGCCACCTGATGCGAAGAACTGACTCATTGGAAAAGACCCTGATGCTGGGAAAGACTGAAAGCAAGAGGAAAGGGGGACGACAGAGGATGAGATGGTTGGATGCCATCACCAACTCCATAGAAATGAGTTTGAGCAAGCTCCATGAGTTAGTGATGGACAGGGAAGTTTGGCATGCTGCAGTCCATGCAGTTGCAAAGAGTCAGACATGATTGAGTGACTGAACTGATTCTTCTCCAACTATCCTTGAACATCCCAGAGTTCCAAGAGAGACATTAGACCAAAGAGATTTCCACAATGTCTCAGTCATTTATAATGCTCACTGAATCCCTCAATAAAGAGTAAGTAATAAGGTAAGATGCCAAGAATTTTATCATTCAAAAAGATAGAGCATAATGGAGTGACCTCTTGATCATCCTTTGTTGATAATTCATTTTTATAGGCAGATACACACATAATTGACTGTCCCATGTTAATTCTACCACTACTCACTGGGAATCATCAGTGTAATGTAGGGAACTGACCCTACTCCAGGGTGGATACTAAGTCTATATCAATCATGGGAATTTCTTCATTCACACAAGCATCAAGAAGCCATGCCTAGGCCAATGAATCACAGTACTTTTTCAGGAAACAGACATCAGTTCAGGAATAGGCATCTGACTCAAGTCAGGTCAATGAGACATCAGAGGCCAATTTCCAGGAAGAAATTCTTTCTCTTTTTTGTGCCAAAATGGCCAAATAAGAAGGTAGCTTCATTTGCTACTAGTAGTTCCTCTATGGTTATCAAGGATCCAGGTTTAGCATGAAGTCTACATTGTGAGCAGCAGATGAAATGGAAAGAATCTGGATCCTTTATGGCACCCTGAGATGCTGGCTTAACTAAACCTCATGCCTGCCCTGCTTCTGTTAAATAACCCTATACATTTCCTCAAAATTTAAATCAGTTAAGTCAAGTTTCTATAACTCTTGACCAAAAGGAAACTAAGTGATATATACGACTTGATGCGGGTTTAAGGGAATATCGTAGCTTGAGGCTCTAGAGACAAAGCCACTTCCTATACATACAGCCAATTTTCACCTAAAAAATGTGTCCTTTACTGGCATTCTTTTAGGATAAAGTTTTGTCACTCAGGTTAAAAAACAGGAATAATTGGATAGCCTCATGAATGAATCGGAGTTAAATACCCTTTCTTGACTTTGTAGCAAAAAGACCAGGTGAATAAAGGCATTTTTTTTTTTTCTGAAAGAAAGACATGAAATGCAACCAGGAAGCTAGAAAATGAAGAATTTGGCTAAAAGTGTCCTTTTAGGAATAAAGCTAAGGTTAGCCATAGTAGGAAAATCCTAATATTATATATACTGGCTGTAATTTTCTGCCTGTAATTACTGTATTTTATACCTTTGTTTACTCTTGGTATTTTAAAAAGTCTTTTTTGAAAGGTCTGCTCTATCTCTGCTATTCATTGAGAAAATCAAAGTCCTTTTAACAGATTGAGTGTATCCCTAATGGTACAAGGAATTAGAGTGAGAGGACTCTTAGATAAACGAGAACAGTTAGGGCACTGGATGCTAACTCCTTTTTGGAGATTTTCTTCCAGGGCTTGACCCAAGAGGTCCTAGGTTTTACTTTGCTGATGAGAAACATCGTGGTGACCTGTGCCTGTGTTGGATTATAAATGGACCAAACTCAGCATCTCGATGGCCTGAGCAATCACACTGGTGACAGATACATAGCCCCTGTGTAGTGTCCCCTCACCTTAGAAATGCCCAAGTTGAGTAACCTGCTGTCCAGGTTACTCATAAAAACCTTTGGGCACCATCAACACCAGTGTGTAGTAGAAACCCACTTCCTTCCAAGTGGCACATGAAGTCTGAAAACTGAAGTTTCCCTGAATCTATCTGTACCAGCACTCCGTTTTATGGACATTGAGACCCTGTCCATCCATTTTAGAGCACCTTGCAGATTCTCATTTCAACAGAAAATCAATATATGGAAAGTAATTCGTGTATCAGCACAGTCAGCAGTGCACAAAAGCAGAGACCAGTAAAGTAAGCACTTTTTTTTTAACCATTTGGAGTAAAAAGAATAAGTTATGGCAATTTTTTCTCCCAATCACTCGGCAAAAGAAAATACAGTTTTAATGTGTTCACTTTTACTGGATGATTATAGATTTATCTGACTTTAACTGCTTTTCTCGGAGTAATTTTCATTTGTTATGTGAATGCAACAAGACTTACTTACTAAAAAAGCTTTTGAATCATTTCACTGGGAAAACAACAAAGTTTCTGAAAGAAAAGAGACCTAAGAAACAAAATACCATACAAATTCTGAACAATATTAATGTTTTTTAACTTGGTTGCATTTTTCTGCTTATCTCTAAGCAATTGAACACATTATCAGTTGCTTCTTATGCGATTCTAATTCAGAGTGATGAAAATATTTTTGAATTCTAAATAGACTTAAAAAATCATTAGCTTATGGTCTTGCTTTTGCAATTTATTTGAATCCCACACAAGTGCTTTATTTTTAAAAAACTGTGCCATGGTATAAAACATTTTTGGCTTTTACCCTTAAGTTTTAATCCATGGTTACATGTTTTATTGGGTTTCCCTGGTGGCTCACATGGTAAAGACCCTGACTACAATGCAAGAGACCTGGGTTCGATCCCTTGGTCAGAAAGATCCCTTGGAGAAGGAAATGGCTCCCCACTCCAGTATTCTTGCCGGGAGAATTCCATGAACAGAGGAGCCTGGCAGGCTACAGTCCATGGCGTCACAAAGAGTTGGATACAACTGAGGGACTTTCACTTTTTTAATATGTTTTATTGTTTTGAAGTTAGAAATCACTCAAGAGACACACAACAGCATTCTTTTTTGAATGTCCCAGCTATGCACTGTAGTTGAACATTGCTAATATTATATAATGTTTTTGAGTTCTTTAAAAATTTTGAAAGTCAAAAAAATCTAAGGTGACTGTCTTAGATATGCACTGTATGCAACCTCTTTGTTTCAAAGTGGAAAGCTGATCCTTGGAGCAGGAATTTGTAGTGACATTGGATCTATGCTTCCAGTTACTGCTATTTTCAATATGGCTCAGAAATTTGGTTCACAGGGCAGTAAAATATAGGACACCATGAGACACATTTTCAGCACAGCAAGCGTTACAAGATGTCCCCATGCAACTTGCAATAGACTTACAGGGTAGTGAGAAATACGTTTCGATCCACCATGCTGAAATGGATGCTAGTCGGCTTGTATTCAGAATACAGTACAAGTGAAAACAGTAGAATACACTGTTTGTGGTTGGGTGGGTAAAGTACAAAGAGAGTAGAGGATAGGAGAGATCAGTTAACTTGGCCAAGAGGGATTGTCTAACTGAGCTCATTTACATTTTAAGATGGATCTAGGAACTCTTCTCCTTATTGGTCAAATTAATCATGTAATTGTCAGATATTGTGACCGTAGGCAGTTTGGTTTGTGTAAGGTGCAAATGAATGTGATTCAGATACCTGGTTTTTCTGATTTACTTATGTTACTAAGATGGTCTGTGAATAGTGGATGCAGTAGTTTACTTTCCAGGTACTTCTTAAGCCATTCATTATAAGAAAAATAACAAAGCCAACCAACAATCATTGGTTACATCTCATTCCTTGAAAAATGTACAGATTTTATAAATTCATTCACACATCATCTATTTATTCTTCCTACAAACACATAATGGGACCCTCTGAGGGCATCATGAGAAGAGGCAGGCTGTCTTGTGATGTCCACAAGAGAAGGAAGAATATAAACTAGGTGACTGTCCATTTCAGTACTAAAGTGTTACCTTCAGAATGAGATCAACGCATGGAGCACAAACTGAGCTCAAACAGCAAGCATTCACCATTTGTGTGCCTTTGCCAAGTCAATCTCTTTAAATCTTGGTCCTCTTACATGTATATTGTTGTTGTTTAGTTATTGTCATGTCCAGTTCTTTTGCGACCCCATGGACTATAACCTGCCAGGCTGCTCTGTCCATGGGATTTCACAGGCAAGAAAACTGGAGTGGGTTGCCATCTCCTTCTCCAGGGTATCTTCCCAACACAAGGATCAAACCCACGTCTCCTGCATTGGTCAGCAAATTCTTTACCACTGAGCCACCAAGGAAGCCCCTTATATGTAAATAGGGAGTAGTAATACCTACCTAGAATAGACTTTTTAGGATTCAGATAATCTTGTAAAATGCCAAGGAAAGTGCTCAAATAACTATTTTTATTCGAATGACAACAACAACAATAATGAGGATGTGATAGTGACAAGTTGCAAATGAGCAAGAAATTTGATTATTAGGTTTTAAGCAACTAAAGATGACCACTGCCACAGTCATCAAGACAGTATGGTACTGGCACAAAAACAGAAATATAGATCAATGGAACAGAATAGAAAGCCCAGAGATAGATCCACAAACCTATGGTCATCTTATCTTCGACAAAGGAGGCAAGGATATACAATGGAAAAAAGACAAACTCTTTAACAAGTGGTGCTGGGAAAACTGGTCAACCACCTGTAAAAGAATGAAACTAGAACACTTTCTAACACCATACACAAAAATAAACTCAAAATGGATTAAAGATCTAAATGTAAGAACAGAAACTATAAAACTCCTAGAGGAGAACATAGGCAAAACACTCTCCGACATAAATCACAGCAGGATCCTCTATGACCCACATCCCAGAATTTTAGAAACAAAAGCAAAAATAAACAAATGGGACCTAATGAAACTTAAAAGCTTTTGCACAACAAAGGAAACTATAAGCAAGGTGAAAAGACAGCCCTCAGATTGGGAGAAAATAATAGCAAACGAAGCAACAGACAAAGGATTAATCTCAAAAATATACAAGCAACTCCTCCAGCTCAACTCCAGAAAAATAAATGACCCAATCAAAAAATGGGCCAAAGAACTAAACAGACATTTCTCTAAGGAAGACATACAGATGGCAAAAAAACACATGAAAAGTTGCTCAACATCACTCATTATCAGAGAAATGCAAATCAAAACCACAATGAGGTACCATTACACGCCAGTCAGGATGGCTGCTATCCAAAAGTCTACAAGCAATAAATGCTGGAGAGGGTGTGGAGAAAAGGGAACCCTCTTACACTGTTGGTGGGAATGCAAATTAGTACAGCCACTATGGAAAACAGTGTGGAGATTCCTTAAAAAGCTGGAAATAGATCTGCCATATGACCCAGCAATACCACTTCTAGGCATACACACTGAGGAAACCAGATCTGAAAGAGACACATGCACCCCAATGTTCATCGCAGCACTATTTATAATAGCCAGGACATGGAAGCAACCTAGATGCCCATCAGCAGACGAATGGATGAAGAAGCTGTGGTACATATACACCATGGAATATTACTCAGGCATTAAAAAGAATTCATTTGAATCAGTTGTAATGAGATGGATGAAACTGGAGCCCATTATACAGAGTGAAGTAAGCCAGAAAGATAAAGACCATTACAGTATACTAACACATATATATGGAATTTAGAAAGATGGTAACGATAACCCTATATGCAAAACAGAAAAAGAGACCCAGATGTATAGAACAGACTTGTGGACTCTGGGAGAAGGTGAGGGTGGGATGTTTCAAGAGAACAGCATCGAAACATGTATATCTAGGGTGAAACAGATCACCAGCCCAGGTTGGATGCATGAGACAAGTGCTCGGGCCTGGTGCACTGGGAAGACCCAGAGGGATCGGGTGGAGAGGGAGGTGGGAGGGGGGACCAGGATGGGGAGTACATGTAAATCCATGGCTAATTCATTTCAATGTATGACAAAAACCACTGCAATGATGTAAAGTAATTAGCCTCCAACTAATAAAAATAAATGGAAAAAAAAAATAAAGATGACCACTGCCTTATATCTATGATTTGAAAGATGTCATCAATATTCTAGCAGTAAACACCAACGGAAATATACCTCATCTTAAAGCCTACCCCTTAGGAATTCACACTTTGAATTAAGATCTTCTACCCTGTTTAAATACAAAGGCAGGGAAGAAAGAACATGCATAGATATTTTCAGTCATTAACATCTTAAGAGTAATTATTTTGTCATATATTAAGTGGAAAACCTATTGCACACGGTTTTCAGCTCCAGGCAAGAGGAATGGTGGGTCCAGAGAACAACGCTTTATTATCACATATCTATGGACTTCCCTGGTGGCTCAGAGGTTACAGCGTCTGCCTGCAATTGGGAGACCTGGGTTCCATCCCTGGGTTGGGAAGATTCCCCTGGAGAAGGAAATGGCAACCCACTCCAGCATTCTTGCCTGGAGAATCCCATGGACAGAGAAGCCTGGTGGGCTACAGTCCACAGGGTCACAAAGAGTCGAATGTAACTGAGCGACTTCACTTTTCACTTTCATGTGACCTGCCCAGGCAGGAGTATCATAGCCCTGCATATGTAGTCAAAGACAGAAAGGAAAAATGGCAACAAGTGGGAAGGTGGAAAATTTTTAAATAATGGATAACACATGATAAGGACTAGTCTAAAAACCTCGCATGTACAGCTCATGTGGTGTTGGGGAAGAAGAAGTTTTCCTTTACTTTTCCAGGTTCTTCTGGCCAGTTTAAGAATTAAATTGACATGAAACAGATTAAATCAAACAAAAGTTTAATAACATATATGCATGGATGAGACCCAAGAGAACTGAGTCATTTGTCAAAATGGCCAAAATCCTCACCTTAAATATTAATAGCATCTTCAACTAAAGACAAAGGAAGATGCCAGGGGTAGCAGTTTGCCATCTCAAAAAGGAAGAAGACAATTCACATGAGGATGGAAAAGTGTATGTTTGGTCAATAATGTTTGCTGGGCCCTGCAGAGAAAATGAAACACAGAGTGGACCCTGGTCTCCAGAGTTTTCCCCACTACACCTAGCCCATATTTGGCAGATATCTCTGCAAAGCTCTACTCCGGGAAGAGGACTTCTATACAAATTATTTTAGATAGTTATGGAAAAAGTCAAGGTTTCTTCCTGGGCCTTGATTCTTTCCATCTCTAAATAATCTGCATGCCCTGGAGACACTTTGGGGTTGCAGGTTTTGCAAGTAAGCACCTATAGGTACTTACAAATGATTTTATTAGGTAAGCATTAATCATGCTCCCAGCTTAAAGCTCATTTGAATCAGTTCTAATGAGATGGATGAAACTGGAGCCCATTATACAGAGTGAAGTAAGCCAGAAAGATAAAGACCATTACAGTATACTAACACATATATATGGAATTTAGAAAGATGGTAACGATAACCCTATATGCAAAACAGAAAAAGAGACCCAGATGTATAGAACAGACTTGTGGACTCTGGGAGAAGGCGAGGGTGGGATGTTTCAAGAGAACAGCATCGAAACATGTATATTATCTAGGGTGAAACAGATCACCAGCCCAGGTTGGGTGCATGAGACAAGTGCTCGGGCCTGGTGCACTGGGAAGACCCAGAGGGATCGGGTGGAGAGGGAGGTGGGAGGGGGGACCGGGATGGGGAATACATGTAAATCCATGGCTAATTCATTTCAATGTATGACAAAAACCACTGCAATGATGTAAAGTAATTAGCCTCCAACTAATAAAAATAAATGGAAAAAAAAAAAAAAGCTGAGAAGTTTGAAACAAAGAGCTGTTAAATAACTTCCCCCATACACACAGGTAATGTGAGCAGCAAAGGCAAGATTCATACTCCAGCAGCCTGACTCCAGAACCCTGTCTTAACTACTGTCCTACACAGGCTCATTCAGGTCTTTAATCACATGACTAGCTTGAACTTGCATTATGACATTAACAAATGTGTTAGTTACAGTAATCCTGAGATGCAGAACTAATGGGATATATTGAATATATATATTCAATATCAATAAAGATATTTATTATGAGTGCTTGACTTACACAATTATAAAAGCTGGAGAAGTCCCTGGCATCTGCAAGTTGAAGCCTCAGGGAAGCCAGTGGTATGGTTTTCAGTTCAAACTTGAAGGTCTGAGAACCAGGGGAGTCAGTGGTGTAAGTCTCAGTCTGAGTCTGAAGATGGAAGAACCAGAAGCACCAATGCCTAAAAGCAGAAGAGGATGGATGTCCCAGCTACAGCAGGGACCAAATTCACCCTTCCTCTGCCTTGTCATTCTACTCACTCAGTGAATTGGATAAATCCTGCCTGCACTGGGAGGGGCCATCTTCTTTACTCAGTCTACTGGTTCATATGCTAATCTTTTCCTGAAATGCCCTCATAGTCACGTCCAGAAACAATGTTTTACCACTTACCTGGGTTTATTCCTTAGCCAAGTCAATTTGACACATAAAATTAACCATCACAGCCAGAATTCTCAATGTTCTTTGTATAAGTCCAACCTCTGAGTCAAAGAGAAGACCCATTTTTACATTGAGAGTTTCTCAAGGGTGCAATACAAAGTGGTAAAATAGACACAAGACCAAGGGAATCTGTGTCCTAATATTTTTATGAAGGACATTGGAAGACAGTACAATAGAGGGCAACACGGGAGCGAGGCATTTTGGAAGCTCTCCATTCGAAAGTGACAATTGCTCACCTTTGAGCACAGTTGTCAGAGCACAGTAAAGAACACTTCTCTCAGATAAGCCCAGACACTGATGCTTAACAAAACAAGGCTCCCGAGTCTCTCTGCACTTGTACATGCGTGCTCGGTGTCTTCAGCTGTGTCCCCCTCTCTGCAACCGTACAGACTATAGACCACCATAAATCCTGTTTATGGGATTCTCCAGACAAGAATGCTGGGCGGGAGGCGGTTGCCATGCCCTCCTCCAGGGCATCTTCCCAAACTGGGGCTCGAACCCACGTATCCTATGTCTCCTGCATCGCAGGCAGATTCTTTACCGTTGAGCCACCAGGGAATGCCCCCAAGTCTAACTGTGTATGCTTAGTCGCTCAGTCATGTCTGACTCTCTGCAACTCCATAGACTATAGCCTGCCAGGTTCCCTCTGTCCATGGAATTCTCCAGGCAAGAATACTGGAGTAGGTTGCTATTTCCTTCTCCGGGGGGACAAGTCTAACTACTTGGTAACAAACGAAGTAGGAACACTACAACCTACCAATTCACTTACTGGCAGTAAGCACATCTTGGGGTTGTATTTGACATTAGAGGTCCAAACCTAGAAGGAATTTCTAGGGTACAAGAATTTGTAAGCATGGGCAGAGGGTGAAGGGACAGGGAGCATGTGAAATATCTTGGTTAAAAACAGGAACATCTTATGGTGTGGGAATTGAATCTTTTCTCCCAATTATAATAGCTCTCAGGGGCTTGTCTGAGTTAAAAGTAAAATGAATTTCTCACCCTGGAGACCAATATGTCCTTTAAAATTTCTCATTTTTGCTTGGGATGACTTATATCTTATTACTAATGTCCCTTCTTTGCCTTATAATAAGATCAAGTGGCAGAAATAAGATGCTCGCTCCCCTATTGAGGAAGATTGGGGAATGAAGGACAGGGATCAAAGGGTGGGAGAGGCCTTTTCCTTCCCCGTGGACCAACGTTGTCTTTTAATTTCCATCAGTGTTATGACTTTGCAGGAGGGTATACAATCAAGGAGAAAAAAAATGGGGAAGCTGGCACTTGCAAAATGACTTCCAGACCTATTAAAACATCAAAGCCAAACCATTCCCCCCAGGAATGAACTTCAGATGACAGTTCAACAGAAGACATATCAAGGAATATTTTACTTCATATTCACAAAACCTAAGCGTCCCATCTCCATAGTATTCTATATTTTCCTGTGTTTTAACAGCTTGTAGTGTCTTCAAAAATTGAGTAAGAATATAAGCATGTGGTTAAACTATATATGTATACACAATTCTTAATCATTCAGTATCACTCTAGACTTACCCAATATGGACAGGATAAAAGCTCAAGTTGTCATGCAAATTAAAGTAGAGAAAAGAGTCCTTTTACTAGATTGCTCTTTATGGAGAACTTTTTTAGTGTCACAAAAAAAATGTTTTCAACCAGTGGAACACAAAAGGTACACAAATATGCAAAAGCATGAAAGGCACGGTAAACCTATAGTTGAAAGGAAATTTACTTGTGGAAAAGCACACATGTTCTTTTAAGTGTATAGCTCGGCATGAATCTTTATCATATAGAAAGAGTACAGTGATGCAGTTAAGAATCAAGCTTGATTTTAATCAATTTTTAATGCATTGTAAAGAGGATATGTGCTTTTGAGCGCTTTGTAACCTTATGGATGCTTTCCTGGAGTTTTTACATTAGAAAAGCCAGTTCTAGGAAATATTTGAACTTTGGTAAGAGATTTTGCTACTTAAAGCCTGCTGACTCTTCCACGGGAACGGAGGAATAAATATCCCTCCTCTGTCAATAGCGCCTTGAGAAGAGGAGACAAAGGATTTGAATGGAGCCTCTCTAAGGACCCACTTGCGCTCTCTGCAGCTGGCAGCAGGAGCTGCCCACCTAGATCCCTTATTCTAAGGCTTGTAGAAATCATAAAAGCCAAGCTGTCAGGAATACTTGTGGAGTCATATATTTTCGGACAGAAGCAAAGAGGAACTAAAGAGCCTCTTGACGAGGATGAAGGAGGAGAATGAAAAAGCTGACTTAAAACTCAACATTCAAAAAACTAAGATCATGGCATCCGGTCCCATGACTTCATGGCAAATGGATAGGGAAAAACTGTAAACAATGACAGATTTTATTTTCTTGGGCTCCAAAATCACTGTGGATGGTGGCTGCTGCCATGAAATTAAAAGACACTTGCTCCTTGGAAGAAGAGCCATGACAAACCTAGACAGTGAATTAAAAACAGAGAAATCACTTTAACAAATATCCATATAGTCAAAGGACTTCCCTGGAAGCTCAGCTGGCAAAGAATCTGCCTGCAATACAGGAGACCTGGGTTTGATCACTGGGTTGGGAAGATCCCATGGAGAAGGGAAAGGCTACCCATTCCAGTATTCTGGCCTGGAGAATTCCATAGACTATATAGTCCATATACAGTCCACAAAGAGTCAGACATGACTTAGCAACTGAACAGCAATATATACGGTGATCTTGTCTCTAAATAGATACACACTTGTCAGACCGTATATAATGATATTTCATGTGGGGAATATAGGGGACCATATGTTCGGATTTCTATGTTTCACTAATTCTATTTCCTCTCCCTACATTTTTTTTTTTAGCAGTTTATGATTTCTTTTCATTGACAAATTGCCAACTCTTAATTTATAAAACAGACTTAAGTGTAAAGTAACTGTAATGAGGAAATCAAAACAAAGAAATCCAAAGAAGGAAACAATTATATTAAACTATCTCCCATCACAGAGATATGATCTGTTTTGGACTTTTGTGATGTGAACCCCTGGAACCTCAAGGGGATCAAGAATGGCTCAGAGGTGACTGGACTACTACGATGTTCTGTCTTCTGTATCTGTTCGGTGAGTGTGAAGGGAGATTGTTCAATTTACAAAGAGACCGGTCTCCTGAAAGAAGTGCAAAGGAACTGATAGGTTACTAAGCATTTTTAAAGAACAATTTTCTTACTCTGACTTCATCAAAATGAAAAGAAAATGTCATAAATTAGAAAACCCCAGGAAACTCCCAATTCTGCCTTAGTATCTGAGTGCCCAAACAGAATCTCACAAAGCTAGTAAGCAAGGGTCTTTGAGGTTCTCTCCCCCTCCTTCAGCTCCTCAGACATGGCTGTCCCCCAGACTCCCCTCTGTTCAGTCTGACATCAGTCAGAGGCCCCCACAGAGGCCAGATCACTGCCCTAATTGAGGATCATAGATTCTCTGCTCAAGGTAAAGGGTTCATCTATTCTGACTCACTAAAACATCATTTATCTGCCTAAATCCCACCCCGTTAAAATGAGAAAAGACTCGATCTTACAGTACAAGGGATGGAGTGATTTCTATATCTTAAGGAATTGTCCCCTTGCCTCTAGCTATTTCAACCTATCTAAGAATGTGTGCTTGAAAGACAATGGATGGAGTACAGATTTGGAATAGAATTCATAGCAGTAAGGCTCCACTGCCCATGGAATTTTCCAGGCAAAAATACTGTTCAGTTCACTTAAGTTCAGTCTCTCAGTCATGTCCGGCTCTTTGTGACCCCACGAACTGCTTCACGCCAGGCCTCCCTGTCCATCACCAGCTCCCAGAGTTTACCCAAACTCATGTCCATTGAGTCAGTGATGCCATCTAACCATCTCATCCTCTGTCGTCCCCTTCTCCTCCTGCTTTCAATCTTTCCCAACATCAGGGTCTTTTCAAATGAGTCAGCTCTTCGCATCAGGTGGCCAAAATATTGGAGTTTCAGCTTCAACATCAGACCTTCCAATGAACACCCAGGACTGGTCTCCTTTAGGATGGACTGGTTGGATCTCCTTGCAGTCCAAGGGACTCTCAAGAGTCTTCTCCAACACTGCAGTTCAAAAGCATCAATTCTTCTGCACTCAGCTTTCTTTATAGTCCAACTCTCACATCCACACATGACTACTGGGAAAACCATAGCCTTGACTAGAAGGACCTTTGTTGACAAAGTAATGTCTCTGCTTTTTAATATGTATCTAGGTTGGTCATGACTTACCTTCCAAGGAGTAAGTGTCTTTTAATTTCATGGCTGCAATCATCATCTGCAGTGATTTTGGAGCCTAAAAAAGTAAAGTCAGTCACTGTTTTCTCTGTTTCCCCATCTATTTGTCATGAAGTGATGGGTTGCCATTTTCTTCTCCAGGGATCTTCCCTACCCAGGCATCAAACCCATGCCTCTTGTGACTCCTGCATTGGCAGGTGGATTCTTTACCACTAGCACCACCTTAAGTGGATGCTGCTGCTGCTGCTAAGTCGCTTCAGTCGCACTGCGTGTGACTCCATAGACGGCAGCCCACCAGGCTCCCCCATCCCTGGGATTCTTCAGGCAAGAACACTGGAGTGGGTTGCCATTTCCTTCTCCAGTGCATGAAAGTGAAAAGTGAAAGTGAAGTTGCTCAGTCATGTCTGACTCATAGCGACCCCACGGACTGCAGCCCACCAGGCTCCTTCATCCATGGGATTTTCCAGGCAAGAGTACTGGAGTGGGGTGCCATTGCCTTCTTTGTAAGTGGATGTTACTCACTAGCAATCAATTCTCAGAGTAGAGACATGGAGGAGAAACCACAGTCCCTGCTTCTGGGCTATTTTTCTATCCTTACTCTCTCCAGGTTCACAAGGTGTTTTGTTTACTGGATTGGCTTCCCAAGGGGCTTGATGCTTGGGGGTAGTGTCCTGGATAGGGGACATGAGCACTGGAAAGGATGTTCTCCTCTCCCAGGCTTAATTTCTACTTTCAGTCCCCATGTCTAGCTGATAGTGTTTTCTTTGGTGTCAGCCCATCTCTCAGAGTCTCTTGGCCTCTAGAAGCACTGTAAATGCCAAGGTCCTGGATCTGCAGAAATGATCTGATCTGATCTCAGTGTCTTCCTTGGGGTACTCTAAAAAAGAGACGCCTACTGATGAAAAGCCAGTCAATCAAGAACACACTCTGGCCTCACAGAACACTTCTATTTGAAGATTGATAAACTATACTCATTCAATCTCTTCTAATTCTTTCTTTCCTAGGTTCACCCTTTCTTCCTTTGAACTACTATGCCACTTACCATTCCCCTAACATGCCGAGAATAGTCACATCACTATCCTCTCCTCAAAGTGATCTTTCTACAGAAAATTCTTTATGACTAACTGTACCCAAAAGAGTCACAGGAAGAGAGCTTTTGAGGATAATTCTGATGCTGCCTAATCTACATGGAGGGAAGGAAAGTGGTGCCATTAAGTGAGTTGAGACGCAGACACAGGGTGAAGGTGAAGCAGAGCGGGACCACTGGTCCTGGCCCCTGCTCCCCCAGCCTTGTCCTCTGCCTGACTTTGGCCTGTGGAAAACTTGAGTCAAAAAATAAGTTTAATCAGAAAAATGAGAAATGCTGAAACAAAGAAAAACAGTCAAAGGGGACTAAATAACGATAGTCTTTAAGCATAGTCAAGGACCTTTAATTCTTTCTCGAGGGGTATAGATAATATTCTGAACCATATCCAGTGAGCTGTCTTACTGATATAACCACCATCTTACAGATATCTCCACCGAAATACCAGTGGAGAATTTAACTGCATGATGACCAGACTGTACCCATGACAAGAGCTGCCATAATTCTGAAAACTGACCACAAAGAAATGGAAACAAGTGGATCCTGGAACTGAAGATTAATTGTACCTAAAAAAATCAAGATGATGCTGGTCAGACCATTGAAAACCCATTAGAAGAGGACTGTCGGAGATGACTGTGCTGTTTCTGCATGTGCACCTCCTACTCTGTCTATAAAGGCTCTCACCCTCTGCTTGTCGGGGTGGGAGGAATTGGCCTTTGGACAGATGTCTGCCACCCTCTCCCACTCCCGATTGCCAGCATCCAAAATAAGGCAAACTTTCCTTTCCACCAACCTGGCCTGTTTATTGGCTTTTGAGAGGCGAGCAGCTGGACCCCACATACATACTGTTTCTGCAACAAAGGGAAAGAAGAAGATAGTTAGGAGATGATGAATCTGGAGACGTGCTGTCTTTACAGTACCTGTGAAACATTTCAGAAGAGAGACATGTAGCATATATTTCAGGCAAGAGGTTGTGGATGGCAATAATACATGAGAATCATCCAAACAAAGCAGTGATGGATAAAAAGATTTCCAGAGGAAAGGTAGTAGAGTGGGAAAATAAACAAGAATGAGGACAGCGCCTTGTTAAGTGTACAAATACAGGACAGAACCACAAAAATGTAAACAACATAATAAAATCCACAAAAAAAAAAATAAAGCAAATAACTACAAGAACCAGAAGACTTCATGGTCACAGAATCCAAGGGAGAATTGAAAGAGGAAGATTAGCACTGCGGAGTGACATCAAGATGCTAAGCAACCAGATACTAAAAAAGAAAAAAAATGTCATTCAATACGGTGATTAAGAGATCACGGAAACCTTGAATGGGAGGCAGCTTGGCTAACTCTGCAGTGGGACTGCCTGCATTTGCATCCGAGCTGCACCTTTTGCTCACTCTATGAAGCTGCTCAGGTTATTTATTCTCTCTCTGCCTCCATGTCCATATCTATTAAATGGAGATAATGATAGGCACCTACTTCAGAGACTTGACATGAGAATCACATGAGTTAATGTGTTTAAAGTGTTGAAACCACTGCTTGGTACAGCTCTATGTAAATATTTGCAGTTATGATTTATCATCATAAGATTCGAAGGATTCAGAAAACAGTACATATATAGTACAATAAAATAATCTCTGAAGAAGCTTAGCAATACATCGAAGAAGGGAAATAGGGCACTGTCTGAAGTAGGAAGATGAGTGCAGACATTTTTCCTTTGATTTCACCCGACAACAATGCTCAGCACAGAAGAGAAGAATGAGAAATTGATGGAGAGCTATAGCATAAATTCTAGTAACACAGAAGTGAAAGTAAAAGTCACTCAGTCGTATCTGACTCTTTGTGACCCCATGGAATATATAGCCCATGGAATTCTCCAGGCCAGAATACTGAAGTGGGTAGCCTTTCCCTTCTCCAGGGGATCTTCCCAACCCAGGGATCAAACCCAGGTCTCTTGCATTGCAGGGGGATTCTTTACCAGCTGAGCCACAAGGGAAGCCCAAGAATACTGGAGTGGGTAGCCTATCCCTTCTCCAGCAGATCTTCCTGATCCAGGAATCAAATTGGGGTCTCCTGCATTGCAGGCAGATTCTTTACCAACTGAGCTATCAGGGAAAGCTAATAACACAGAAACTAAGTTAAATACTTGGAAATTCCACCAAAGTCCTTATGGGCACTCCTATTCTGACTTTATTTTAAAACATGGAGTCAGCACTTACCTGCCTGATTTGCTTAAGGTCTGTTTTCTATTTCCACCAGCTCTGCAACTGTATAACTTGGTAAATGAAGTATTTATCAAGTTTAATATCAATACTTGGCCTCATTGTCTCTAATGTGGTTTTAAGAAGTAAATGATGCCTTCAAATAGATTTATTAAAAAATTAATCCAGTATTTTCAAAGAAACATTACAGAAGAACTAAACAACACTCATCATTCGTTTAAATAAGAACAAATTATGCTTTCCCAGATAATTTTGCCTTAACTCTAGCTATCAATCATGTCATGATTAGCAAAGAAAATGGTTCCTCTAACTATGTAAATCCTTATATGTATGAGTAAAAAGTGGGAAATAAAGTAAGAATTTATTATGAGGAATGTAAAGTGCTTTTTTAAATTTAATGACCATTTTTTTAGTTTTCCTTGCATTTGGCAGCATTCAGCTGATACAGTATTCTGTTGTATTCTTATTCCTTAGCCTTACAAAGCTTCCATTCACATCAAAAGTATGCTGAAGACCCTGGACTTGACCATGAAAGTTCTCTTTGTCTTCATGATTACAGCTGCTGAACTTAACTAGCCACCTGTCACCAATTATTTTATTTAGCATCATAGAATATTTTGGCCTATTCAATAGAGGCTTTCAAGTAAAGTTTGGTTGGAATTTTTTGTTTTATTTTTGTTCTTTTTTTTTTTTCTTTTGAAGCAAGAGAAAATAAGGAAACAGGTAGGGTTTTTAATTTTCAAGCTTTTGACGAGTCACATTTGGAAAACAACCAGGATTTTCAGAAGCAAGTTACCAAGTGATCTTATCGTTACCAGCATAGGTCCAACAGGTATGCTGTAAGTCATGATTTGCCAAGTTATCTACTTCATGCTCCACCAATCATTCCATCAAAGAACCTAAGTCACACAGTGGCCTTCCTGGGTCAAGAGCAAGGAGCAGCACTGAACATTCACCTGACTGGACGGGTATTAAAGACGAGAAGGAGGGCTTCCTGTCACAGCAAAACCGCATCCAAGAAAAATCTCAGCAGTCAATTCTGCCTAAGGAGAGCAAAGCCAGGAGCCTGAGAGAATCCCCAGCAAATAGCTCAAGCACATAACTTCCTTTAGATGGATCACTTTCAAGCCATACACTTCTCTTTTTATCTAGAACAGTAGAGTTTATTTATAACTTGATCTTTGGCATCATGTTATAACTATTACATTTGTAAATTGCAACAGATTTCTCATATGGGCAACCTAATTACTGGGCTAAAAAAAGAAAAAATTAAAAAATGTGTGTCCTCCTTAGAAAGAAATTCCTGTTCTTCTGCTGTTTTTTATGTATGGTTATGGACTAGTTTCCAAAAATGTTTACACTTCAGGTTTTGTTTCCACAGAATTATGCTGCATGGGACACCAACGCCTTTGTGACTTTAGGGAGAAGCTGCCCCACGGTCGCCCTGGTGAGAGGTAACCACAGCTACTGCCCGAATATCCTGGTTTGGGGATATGCAGACCCCACTGTGGGGCATGCATTGGCTATGCGTACTGGCCAGAGACCTGAAAGGGCCATCTAGTTTCTAAGAGATTATTGCACCTCACTGAAGGCTGTTTAACTCAATGGATAAGTTGACTTAAAAATGACATAGCTAATTAAGTCAATTCCAGGAAATTAAAAAATAGCAGTGGATTTAGATTAGGTTGAGAATCAGTAGAAAAAAATCCTGCTGCCCAGCATCACTGCCAAACTTGCCAATTGATGTGGTTTTGCTGTGGGGTGAGGGGCATGGGGTCAGGGCAGGCATCCTGACTACTGCACACCAGTTGTCTGAATCATTGGCATGGTTGTGTAGTTTCCTCCTAGCTCTTCAAGCCTGTGACTCCTAACTCCACAGTTAGACACACCAAGGACTTTGAAGGACACGTCATAAACTATACCCTACTCTCCATCAAGTACCAGGGTTGATCCAAGCTGCTACTTTTGGGTTACCATTTACTGCAATTTTTTATTCAGTCTTTCATTCCATGTCCCAGCTGATGATTGGTAAAAATATCACAAATAAACACTTTAACATTTGAATGTCTGCTGCCAAATTCAGTGAAGAATATCAAACAATTGTTCAATGTTTCCTACGGTAAGCTGTTGCATTTTTAAAAGGTAAGTCATTTTTAAAAGGTAAGAGGGAAAAGGGACTGCTGAGTGAAATTCTGCCTCTTGATGCAGAACAGACGCTAATAATTTACCAGAAAACTGTTCAATTCATGCACAAGTAACTCAAATTCCTTTAAATAAATGTGCATGTCAAATTTGTTATTTTTTTAATCTTAACAACGGTACCCTGGAAATAACCTTTCTAATCAAGGAACACCAGCAATTTGAAGTATGCCAATAAAATCTAGATTTCTGACTGAGTTTATTAGGCCTTACTAGCAGACTACAAAAAATAGCAATATATATATTTTAGATTAATGAATACTAAGAAAACATTTTACATGCACATTATTATGGTGTACTATATTCAACAATAAATGTGGCATCAATGCCTCACAATCAATATATATCAAGACAAAAATATCCCATCAAGAAACCACTAGTATCTATGTTAACCTTTCTAGTTCAAATATGTCTGTGTTCTCAATGAAAGTGAAACTGATAAAATTGACTAATTTATAATATTTTAAGTGTGTCTCCTGTCTTTTAAAGAAATGTATTTGGGTTAATGTTTTTTTTTTTTTCTTCTGTCAAGCTCATTACCTATATGGAATCTTACTACAGGACTGGTTCCTATTTGACTCACAGAGAAGCTAAAATTTGGACCATATCTTCATGAAGTCCATAAAGGAAACAACTGTGTAACTGATGTCAAGCCTCATGGTATAAATAAAGGCAGGCATAATCATTATAATCTTTGGAGTTTCACTGGTGGCTCAATGCTAAAGAATCTGCCTGCCAATGCAAGAGACATGGGTTTGATCCCTGATCCAGGAAGATCCCACATTACCCTGAGCAACAAATCTCATGCACCACAACTATTATGACTACTCTAGAGCCTGGGAAGCTCCAACTACTGTGCCCACTTGCTGTAACTACTGTAGCCTTCATGCCCTAGAGCTCATGTTCTACAACAAGAGAAGCCACTGCAATGAGAAGCCCAAGCACAGCACCTAGAAAATAACCCCTACTCGCCACAAAGACCTAGCACAGCCAAAAGTTAACAGATAAGTAAAAATAAAATTATAATTTAAAAATATTATGAACTTTAAATAGCCATGGAGGATGCTAAGATACCTATCAGTAAGCTTTCTCATTCATGACATCAAAATATTTTATCTACTATAAATGTAGAGAAAACAAAGATTGGTCTTTAACGATTGAGGGTTTGATACTCTGGTGAGAATACAAAATAAAATATTACTTGATTGTACAGCAAAAATAACAAGACAAAGAATGTAATTTCTTATCATTCCAGTCTTGGTTCTTTCTCAGTATGATTTTAGCCTAATATTTAATCTCTTCAAGACGAGTTTCAGATTCTGAAAATGAGCATATTAGAATAAATGCTTGCTTGGAGCTCTCTTACCTCTGAATTATCAATGAGTTCAGATTAAGCAAAAACATGAATACTTTACAAAGTAGCTCAGGCTAAGTGTTGAATAACTAAGGTTATCAAGGATACTAAGGAAATTCAAAGTAGGAGTCAGTCTCTGCACCCTGGCCAGGGGAAGATACCCAGAAGAACTGAAGAGAGCCTGGTCTGGATGACTGTAGGTGATTGGGGCCACTCAGGACCAGGACTGATCTGCTGAGGTGAGGTGATACACAGTCTAAAAGCAGATTCTGGAGAGCAAAGGCAAAGCCAGCTGAGCAGAAACAGTGACTTGAGGTTGTGTCATCAGCCCTTAAACCTAACTCAGCCATAGTCAGGCTATGCCCATGTGCTAGGACCAGGCTCATGGTGCTGAGGGGACCAATGACACCAGTGAAGGGAAAGAAGAATGAAGAATTACAGAAACTGAAACCACCCAGTTCTTGAGAAATTGTTTCCTTCACATTAGGTTGACTTCATAAGTTACTGGTGCATAATTTTAAACTGGATGGAAACAAAAAGCCAAATTCTATTTCATGAAAGAACATGTTGAAACACTTCAATATGAAGTGTTTCTATTGAAACAGTAACACTGGATCCTTCTTAAGTAAGGGATACAATGCATCCTCCAAGGAAAATAGTGATTTAGAAATAAGAGGATCTAAGGAAATAGGCATGTATGTATTCCTTTTCCAAACCCAAATAATACCCTAAGAAGCTGAGAATACGAATATCAGTTTCAATTCAAGGATTCTGCACTCACGGGAGATTTCATCAGGATTTCTGGGTCACTAACCACATCCAGTCAGCTCCCACGTGCCTGAACTCCTGCCAAAGGATGAGGACTGAAGATATCCATGCTGCTTGCTCAACCCAGCCCTTTAGTCAATCAGCAAACCCCACCATGTATAGAAACGTTATCTCCACCCCTAATGTGGTTGCCTTGTGGATGTTGTCCAGTTTGTCCCAAGTGTGCCTTCCCAAGTGTTTGAAGATATGTGTATCCTCAAGCCACCAGTTATTGGGTGAGCCCAGCGTGTGTGCCCTGTTCATGTGATAGCACTTCTCTGGTTCCTAGTTATTCCTCAAGTTCCCCCACTGACTCTTTTTTATTTTTAATTGGAGGATAATTGCTCTACCATATTGTGATGATTTCCACCATACATCAACATGAGTCAGCCATAGGTATACATATGTTCCCCCTTCCTAAGCTGCCCTTCCACCTTCCTCCTCATCCCATCCCTCTAAGTCATCACAGAGCACCAGCCTTGGGTTCCCTGCATCATACAGCAAAACTCCTACCAGCAATCCACTTTACGTATAGTAATGTATGTTTCAATTCTACTTTTTCAGGTCATCCCAAAGCTCTTCCTTCCCGTACGATGACCATAAGTCTGCTCTTTATATCTGCATCTCCTTTGTTGCCCTGCAAATAGGATCATCAGTACCTTATTTCTAGATTCCATATAGATGCATTAATATAGAATATTTGTCTTTCTCTTTCTGACTTACTTCACTCTGTATGATAGGCTCCAGGTTCATCCACCTCATTAGAACTGATTCAAATGCATTCTTTTTAATAGCTGAGTAATATTTCATTGTATCTATGTAGCACAGTTTATTTATCCATGTGTCTGTCAATGGACATCTAGGTTGCTTCCATTTCCCAGAAATTGTAAATAGTGCTGAAAAGAACATTATGGTACACGTGTCTTTTTCAACTATGGTTTCCTGAGGGTGTATACCCAGTACCCCACTAACTCTTAAATTTAATTCCCACCTGCTTTTCTGGGGCTATGCTTAACTAATCAGTGGTACTTTCACATTTCTAATATAAAAGACTAGAAGTAACCACTAATACAAAAGACTAGAAATTTCCAATTAAAATGGTCTCCACCACTTCCAAGGATGGCTGTTGTTGATATATTTATGCTGGCACTGCCAGCAGCCTTTAGCGGGGTTCATTGGTCACCACAGCTGCCCTTTAACAACACAGCAAATTTCTGAATTGTCCCTTAGCTCCCAACAACTTCCAAAATCTGCTTCCAATGTTAGTCATAGTCTTTCCCCCAAATCCAGTTGTGTCAGCAGCTCTTGTAGGGAAGGGGAAACTGTCATTTAAGAATGGTTGCCAGGGGGAAGGGATAGTTAGGGAGTTTGGAATCAACATGTATACACTGCTATATTTTAAATTGATAGCCAAAAGAACCTACTGTATAGTCCAGGAAACTCTGCTCAATGTTATGTGGCAGCCTGGATGGGAGGGGAATTTGGGGGAGAAGGGATACATGTATATGTATGGCTGAGTCCCTTTGCTGTCCATTGACACTATCACAATACGGTTAATCAGCTATACTTCAATATAAAATAAAAAGCTTTAAAAAAAAAATAATAATGGTTCTGTATCCCAGTGTGGCTCTCTTAGCATAAAATCTGGAGACCAGTTCATAGCACTCTGTACCTTATTGTGGTAGTTTTTACTGCTATATAAAATTACCATAAACTTAGTGACTTAAAACAATATCCATTTGTTCTGTAGATCAGAAGTTCAAGTGGACTCAGCTAAATTCTCATGGGGCCAAAATCAAGTTATTGACTAACTAATCTAAAGGCACAGGAAAAGAATCCACTTTCACGTTACTGGTAGAACTCTCATCTCCTTCCAGCTCTATGCCTGAAGTCCCTTTCCTTGGTGACTACCAACAAGAGTCCACCCACAGATCTCAGAGGGTGCTCATATTCCTTGATTCTTGGCCCTCTCCATCTTCAAACCAGCAATAACACATCAAATTCCCCTTCTGCTTCAATCTCTCTCACTTCTTCCGCCACCCAGCAAAGAAAATTCTCTGCTTTTAAAGGTTTATGCAATTATATTAGGTCCACCTAGGTAATCTTCCAGGTTCTAAAGTCAACTATATCTTATATTATGGCTTCGTGTCTTCCCAAAAAGGCATGTTCAAGTCCTATCCCACAGTACCCCACAATGTGACCTCATTTGGAAACAGGGTCTTTAAAGAGGTAATCAAGTTGAAATGAGGTCATTAAGTTAGACCCTCATCCAATATATGTGTGTGTTCAGTCACTCAGTCATTTCTGATTCTTTATGACTCCATGGACTGTAGCTCCCCAGGCTCCTCTGTCCATGGGATTTTTTTCAGATAAGAACACTATAGTGGGTTGCCATTTCCTCCTCCAAGGTATCTTCTCAACCCAGCAATCAAACCTGCATATCCTGCATTGGCAGATGGGTTCTTTAACACTAGGACACCTGGGAAGCCCCCTCATCGAATATAACCAGCATCCTTATAAAAAGGGAAGATTTGTACATAGAGCCTGGCACAGACAGAAAATCATATGAAGACACACAAGGAACATGTGATGTAAAGGCAAAGGTAGAGATAGACTAAGGCAACTGGAAGTGAACAGCAAGGATTATCTACTCCCATCAGGAGCTAGGAAGAGGCAAGGAAGGATTCTACCCAGAGTCTCAGAGGGAGCATGGTCCTGACAACACCTTATTTTCAGATAGCTAGCTTCTAGAGCTGTGAGGCAATACATTGTTGTTTTAAGCCATATAATTTGTGGTGCTTTGTTGTGGCAGTTGTAGCAAATTAATATACCATGTAACATTACACAGTCAAGGAAATGCGGCTCATCACATTCACAGGTTCCAGGAATTAGGAGGTGTAAAATGTTGAAGACCCATCCTAGAAGTCTGCCTACTGTACTGACTCTATAGTCCACTGAAAATCTGAGATTTAATCACACTTTCCCTTTGCCACATGCCACCACCTCACCAACAGGGCTCTAGTATAATAACAGTGGATTACACTTGAAAAAGCTGCATGACACAGTCTCTTTTTGAGAAGGAATAATGAGGAAAGTGAAGAAGGGAGATAAGAATAAGGATATTGGAGGAAATCAAAGCCTCTAGAACCTGTAGCTGGAGGAGGACCTGGCAATCCACTTCAGTATTCTTGCCTGGAGAATCCCATGGACAGAGGAGTCCATGGTAGGTCACAAAGATTTAGACACGATTGAGTGACTGAGCATGCATGCACAGCACCTATAGCTACAGCAAATGTTAAAAACAGCCCAATTCCTAGCCAGACTGACATAAGTTTTCACATAAAGGTCCATTTGCCTTAGCTCCTATTACCTGATACATGTCCTGCTTTCTACCAAAAAAAAAAAAAAAAAACTACAGCATATATGAAAAGGAAGGATAAATAACAATCTGAAGAGACAAAGCAGTCCATACATGTTAAAGTTATCAGATAAGGAATTTAAAATAGCTGTACTTTAAGGACTCTATCCTTTTATGTTAGAAAAAACTAGGCAGCATGCATGGACAAACAGGTAAAGTGAGTAAAGGTATGGAAACTACAAGAATTTTTAGAATGGTACAAGTCGAAAACACTGTAACAGAAATGAAGGATTGTTTCAATGGGCTCATCACTGCACTGGATATGACCAGTGAAAGAAAAAAAACAAACAGAATAGAGTATGCAGGAACAGTGGGGCAATATCAAAAAGCATAATATATACATAATTGGAATACTAGAAAGGGAAAGGAGAAGAAACATTTGAAGTAACGAATATATTGGCATAAATAAATATTCTTGTAAATGTCCCAATACACAAGGTCATGCACGGCTATGGGAGTGGCATAACTTCAACTTTGGAAGATAAGGTCAAACTTTGTCTTAAGATTTGTTGTTAATTTACAGCCTCATCAGTTATATGGGAGTTCTGGTTGCTCCACCTCCTCACCAACACTTGATTATGTCTTTCCTGATGACTGTATAATTGTATTCATTAAGGTTTTACTTTACAGTCAACTTACTGCTAAAACAGCTGAACACTTTCCATGGTGTTGGCTATTTGTACATCCTCTTTTGCAAGGGCCTGGTCGAGTCTTAACAGCTTCTATTTCATTGTCTGTCTTTAGTTTATTGATTTGTGGGAGTGACTTACACATTTTGAATGTAAATGTATTTTCAGTCTATTACTTGCTCACCTTTCCAGTTTGTTCCCTTGGTCCCATGTAGCTGTCAAAAGCCCTGCTGTGTTTTTCAGTCTCTCTGCTACCTCTGTCAAAATCATCAGGTATACTTAAAGAAAAACTGGAAAGACTGACCCAAATGCTGGGCTGGCTTCTCTTGACCTCCCTTTTTCCTTAGATTTTGACTCTACAATGTTTTTTACTGTCTTATTAGCACACCGATGCTTTAAAGCAAGTACTTTCAGTATTTTTTTTCACATTTTAAAGCTATTTTCAATATTAGAGTTATACTGAATTGCCTTATCAGCCATTACCAGAAGTTGAAGTCCCTAGCAGATGAAGCCTGCAGCCACTCTTTTTAACCTCTTTCCACTCAGCTATGAAAAGCATGAGAGTATATTCGTGACCCCACCTGCAGACACAGAGCAGTGAACTTGACTACAGTATTTTACCATCTTTTATATTAGGCTACAGTCTTCTTTTATACATAGTACTTAGCACCTTAGCAACATTCTTCAGTTTATCTTCTAAACACTAAGTGAATATTTAGCTACCTAACTTAGGGATTCTAGTGATTATCCATGCAAACATTGCCTAAACTTTGTCCTAAGATTTGTTGATTTTGTCTGATTGTCCGATTTTAAGATTGTCTGATTTTCATTCATTCATGTATCCATTCAAATATTTATTGGTGGTTTGTATGTACCAAGTGAAAAGTGAAAGTGAAAGTTGCTCAGTCATATCCGACTCTTTGTGATCCCATGGACTATACAGTTCATGGAATTCTCCAGGCCACAATGCGTGAGTGGGTAGCCTTTTCCTTCTCCAGGGGATCTTCCCAACCCAGGGATCACACCCAGGTCTCCCGCATTGCGGGTGGATTCTTTACCAGCTGAACCAACAGAGAAACCCAAGAATACTGGAGTGGGTAGCCTATCCCTTCTCCAGGGGATCTTCCTGACCCAGGAATTGGACTGGGGTCTCCTGCATTGCAGGCAGATTCTTTACCAACTGAGCTATCAGGGAAAGCCCTGGTATGTACCAAACATTGTTCTAAAAACTGGAACCAGACAGATTAGGGTCTCTGCCTAGAAGATAGAGACAAAATGAATGCCTGAATAAATCAGAAAATTGACAGAGAGAAAATAAAAATGATTACATATTAAGAAATGATATGCAAAGAATTAACATAGATTAATGTGAGAGAGCAAAGAGGAATCACTTTACAATGGGACTCATAGAAGTCTTGAATGAAGAGCTGATGTTAAAGCTGAGATCTGAATGATAAAGAGCTACAGCATGAGAGTCAGAGAGAAGAGTGTTCCAGGTAAAGGGATGATTTTGTGCAAAATCACTGAAGCTAGAACAACTTGGTGTATTCAAAGAGCAGAACAAAGACCAGCATGGCTGGAACCTAATGAGTGAAACTTAAAATGGTATAAATGAGATAAGAGTCGCAAACTGGAACCAGCTCATGGTACACTTTGTCATCCAATATGAGAAGTTTACATTTCATTCTCATTGTGATAAGAAGTTTTTGGAAAGATTTAAATGTTTTTGACAGGATCTAAGTTACATTATTAAAACTATTTCTCTGGCTGCTGTGTGGAAATTATACTGTGTAGGAGTATATTAATTAGTGCTAAATAAAGAAAGGCTTTAAAAATCACTTTAGGGTCTTTTAAACAAAGGATATTTAGTTCTAGGAATTGGGTACATAACTGACAGAAGACCTAAGAATTTGAACAGGGTATGAGGAAGCAATGTGAGACTCAGTGCAGCCACTGCCGCCTCTGGGACTGAGGGAGCCAAGGACAGGGGTAGTGTGAACAGGGCCCAGGGGCTGCAGTCACCCGGCTGACCTTGGCATGGAAAGACTTTCCAGAGAAGGAGGTGGAACTATCTGACAGCATTTGGAGTCACAGAGAAAACGTGAGAGAGAGATCACAAAAAGCAGTCTCCCACCAATGGCTTCCACTGACCCAATCTATTCAGAAACCAGAGGTCAAGGGAGGCTGGGAAACTTAGTTCTCTGAGGCACAGAGCTGAACAAGAGCTCAGAGAACAAAAGGACAGTTCACCAGCCCAGGAGACAAACGTAGAAACACAGAGACTCAGAGAAGACTCATGAAGCTGAAGCTGAAGCTGAAGTCACTCAGTCGTGTCCGACTCTTTGCGACCCCATGGACTGTAGCCCCCCCAGGCTCCTCGGTCCATGGGGTTTTCCAGGCATGAAAACTGGAGCGGGTTGCCATTTCCTTCTCCAGGGGTATACACTAGGTAAAATGATAATCATGGTAGATTAGACTAGGAAGGCAAAAGTAGAAATGAAAACAAATGAATGAGGTCAATATACCTGAGATATGATCAACAAAGCTCACGAGGAAAATGGATGCAGCAGGCAGGATAAAGTATAAGCTTAGAGATAACTCCTAGTTTCTTTACTTGAGCAACTGAAGGGACAGTGACAACATTTATCAGCATGAGAAAGACTAAAAAAAGGAAAATTAGTGGAGTTAAGTTATACCAGAATTAAAAATTCTGTTTGGTCATATTAAATTGAAAGTATCAATTAGACATCTATGTGGAGAGTTCCAGTAGCTACTGGATAACTGAATCTAGAATTAAGGGGAAATAGCAACACTCAAGACATAGACTTAGGAGTCATTGGCGTGTAGATTGTTTTGTTTTGTTTCTTAAGTGGGACTGCATGAAATTACCAGGGGAGAAAAAGTAGAGAGGAGAAGGTTCCTAGGAGCATACCAATGCTGAATGCTGTTGAGAGGTCAACAAAGATAAAAACAGAGAAATAACCATTCTATTGGTAACCCAGAGTTCATTTCATAATTTTAATTGGAGCCACCTCAACTTAGTTGAGGGGTAAAAAGCCAAATGAGAGTTGGTTGAAGGGAGAATATAAATATCATGTGGAAAAAATAAACTATTTAGAAGAAATTTTGTTCCAAAGGTGAACAGAGAAATGGAACTATAGCCACAGAGAAATGAGTTTTTCTTCTGTTTTGAGACAGGATATTTAAGATGGAAGGGAAATTTCACTGAATATTTGACAGAAATCATCCAGTTGAGAGGTACGGAAGATTCAAGAGACAGAGAGGGAAAACTGGTGGAGCCAAAATATTTTTTTAAAAATACTACTCAGTCATAAAAAAGAACGCATTTGAGTCAGTTCTACTGAGGGGGATGACCCTAGAGCCTATTATACAGAATGAAGTAAGTCAGAAAGAGAAAAACAAATATTTTATATTAATACATACATGTGGAATCTAAAAGGATGGTATTAATGAATCTGTTTGTAGAGAAGTGATGGAGACGCATACATAGAGAACAGACACATGGACAAGGGTGGAGGAGAAGAGGGAGAGGGTGAGATGAATGGAGAGAGTAGCATGGATGCATATGCACTAACATATGTAAATAGAGAGCCAATGGGAATTTGCTCTATGACTCGGGAAGTCAAACTGGGGCTCTGTAATAACCTAGAGGGGTGGGAATGGGTGGGAGATGGGAGGGAGATTCAAGAGGGAGGGGACATATGTACACCTATGGCTATTTCATGTTGATGTATGACAGAAATCAAACCAATATTGTAAACCATCAATAAATTAAAAATAAATAAATATTTGTAAAAATAAATAATTTTTTTTAATTAAGAAAAATTATGATTCAGACTACAATGAATTGAGGGGCTTGACTATTGATATGTTCAAGGACACTCCATCTACAGTAACAAGCCAGAGAGTTGGCTACAGAAGTGTGTGAGTGAAAGTCACTCAGTCATGTCCAACTCTTTGCGAGTCCATGGACTGTAGCCTGCCAGGCTCCTCTATCCGTGGGATTCTCCAGGTAAGAATACTTGAATGGGTTGCCAATCCCTTCTTCAGGGGATCTTCCCAAACTGGGGATTGAACATGGAACTCCTGTATTACAGGCAGACCTGTTACTGTCTGAGCCACCAGGAAAGTGTATAGATTATTATAGTTTGGAGAGCTTCTGTTTGATTAGTTATATGAGACAAGGTCATCAGCTAAAAGTGAAGGAGAAATGTGTTATGAGGGAAGTTCTAAAGAGAGTTTGAAACTGTTTTGAAAAATAAAAAAATAAAATATACACAAGATGTATAGAAGGATTGCCCTATATGTATGACAGCCACATTGGAGTTGCTGACTCATAGTGTCTAACTAGGCAAGTGCACCAGAGCAGATGAAGGACTTTGGGGATGTTCCAGCTTTGTAATGGTGAACTATGGAAACATCATGAGAAACACTGGGCTGGAAGAAGCACAAGCTGGAATCAAGACTGCTGGGAGAAATATCAATAACTTCAGACATGCAGATGACACCACCTTTATGGCAGAAAGTGAAGAACTAAAGAGCCTCTTGATGAAAGTGAAAGAGGAGAGTTAAAAGATTGACTTAAAGCTCAACATTCATAAAACTAAGATCACAGCATCAGGTCCCATCACTTCATGACAAATAGATGGGGAAACAGTGGAAACAGTGGCTGACTTTATTTTGGGGGGCTCCAAAATCACTGCAGATGGTGATTGCAGCCATGAAATTAAAAGACACTTACTCCTTGGAAGGAAAGTTATGACCAACCTAGACAGCATATTAAAAGCAGAGACATTACTTTGCCAACAAAGGTCCATCTAGTCAAGGCTATGGTTTTCCAGTGGTCATGTATGGATGTGAGAGTTGGACTATAAAGAAAGCTGAGCACAGAAGAATTGATGCTTTTGAACTGTTGTGTTGGAGAAGATTCTTGAGAGTCCCTTGGACTGCAAGGAAATCCAACCAGTCCATCCTAAAGGAGATCAGTCCTGGGTGTTCACTGGAAGGTCTGATGTTGAAGCTGGAGCTCCAATATTTTGGCCACCTGATGCGAATTGCTGACTCATTTGAAAAGACCCTGATGTTGGGAAAGATTGAAGGCAGGAGGACAAGGGGATGACAGAGGATGAGATGGTTACATGGCATCACCGACTCAATGGACATGAGTTTGGGTAAACTCTGGGAGTTGGTGATGGACAGGGAGGCCTGGCATGCTGCAGTTCATGGGGTCGCAAAGAGTCAGACACTGAGCGACTGAACTGAACTGAACTGAACTGATGGAAACAAAGTTGCTTCAGGCAGCAAGTAGCTAAATGGCTAACTCTCTCCTAGCTCTCTCTCATCCTAGTGGATGCATGGCACCCTGTGCTAATTAGTTACATAAATGCTTGCAAGACAGCTTTCTCTTAGTTCCATAGAAGTGTGTATATGGCAGAACATCTGCTCAAAGGCAAGAATGACAACCTGAACAAATCACGGAAGAGAATCCAAGAGTCTTCAATAAAAGGATATGTGTATCTTCTACCCCCGGAATTCATTTTTAATTCCTTACAAAACACATGTTTACATCATCCAGTTATTTCTTCACAGGGGATAATTGGGGTTTTTTAATTAGTATTTTTATCTACTAATAGCATTTATTTTTATCTTCGTGTAGAAACCCCCCAAATGAAGCGCTATGAAGCCCACTAACCTTGGTGAAGTGAAATAGATTCCATCTTAAACAAAGATGCCCTTATTGCATAAGCAACTTTATTTTTACCAAAATATGAAGTAGCCAAGCATAGGAACATTTTTAGGCATCAAAAAACAGGTCATGAAGGGATGATATGGGGGAAAATCATTTAAAAACCATTTTATAGACTGTTATATATAAGATATCCAAGAAGCTGAAAGACTTAAGGAAAAAATTAATTGGATTATATCATCATGTAGACCTAACCATAGAAAGAAAGAAAGTGATGTCACTCAGTCGTGTCCAACTCTTCGCGACCCCATGACTGTAGCCTACCAGGTTCCTCCATCCATGGGATTTTCTAGGCGAGAATACTGGAGTGGGTTGCCATTTCCTTCTCCAGGAGATCTTCCGAGCCCAGGGACTGAACCTGGGTCTTCCGCATTGTAGGCAGAGACTTTACCATCTGAGCCCCCAGGGAAGCTCAGACCTAACCATGGAGCTTCCCTATTAGTTCAGTCCATAAAGAAACTGCCTGCAGTGCAGGAGACCCAGGTTTGATCCCTGGGTAGGGAAGATCCCCTGCAAAAGGAAATGGCAACCCACTCCAGTATCTTTGCCTGGAAAATCCCATGGACAGAGGAGCCTGGTGGGCTGCAATCCATGGGGTCACAAAGAGTCAGGCAAGACTGAGCAACTAACACACACAGATTTAACCATAGTAATGGGCTTCCCTTGTGACTCAGCTGGTAAAGAATCCCCCTGCAATGCAGGAGACCTGGGTTCCATCCTTGGGTTGGAAAGATCCCCTGGAGAAGGGAAAGTCTACCCACTCCAGTATTCTGGCCTGGAGAATTTCATGGACTTCATAGTCCATGGGGTCACAATGTTTCATGGGGTCACAACGAGTCAGACACGACTGAGGGGCTTTCACTTTCACTTCAACCATAGTAATAGGAGTGCCATTTTTTCTTTCAATATTTTATGCAACTAAAAATCATTCCCGTGAGCATAAATATACTGAGCAATATTCAGCCTTTTAGGGGACTCATTTCCTCTTGTTAAGTGAAGGGTTACTTTCCCATGATCTCGAAATTTTTTTTCTTATTTTATGATTCTGTAACTATAACCAAGAGGCTAAAAATTTTAATAACAGAAGCCATAACTGGAAATAAGAATAAGTTCATTTAAAAGCCTAGTACTCGGTCTGTCCCATTATCATGAATGGCTATGGCCTTATTTGCAGGAACTGGGCCAAATAGAAGGAATTAAAATCATAATGCAAATAACTCGAACAGAATATGATATCAGTGGGGGAAAAAAGATGCAAATGATTAGAAAAGGAGGATTTGATGGACGAAGCGGTGGTCTTACTGCTTAATCTACAACCAGTTTAATAGAATAAGCAGTATGAACAACTTCCACATTCAGAGTGAACATACAAACAAGCTGCTTGGTACACCACACCTAAGACCCAGTGAAAGAACAAAGCTTTGTAGTCACAGAACTGAGATCATCCTCTAGTTTCTCCTCCTACTGTGTGGTCTTGGGCAAACAACTTAACCTTGCTGATTTTTTAGTGCCCATGTCGCTCAAAGGACAGCATTTTCATTGTTGTAAGAGTTTAATGATGTTGGATATTGTGCAGTGTATTGTATAGTAACTGGAACTTAGTAGAGTTGAATAGTTATTGTCAGACAGTAATAAAGAATACAGTGAATCCAATCTACTACAGTGCTCCAAATTCTAATATTACAGAATATAGAGAGGGAGGCACATATAAAGGGAGTCAGGCAGTCACATGAACAGGCTGAAAATAAATGCCAATCAACCAAAGAAGGTGAAGCTTCAACTATCCTCGGTTGTGGCATCCTGTACCCGGCAATCCCAACTACCCAGAGATCTGTGGAAACATTTAACTAGAAAGTTTCTGATATAAGAGGCACAAAGCTGGGAAGCTATAAACAATTTTTTTTTCTCTATTACAGATCAATCTATTTGCTCAACTAGCAGTGCCAGTGACAACTCAGGAAATTTAGCCTGTGTAAAATTTGCTCCAAAGGAGTCCTAAAATACCAGCTTAGGGTTTCTAGTGGATGTGAAACTTGTTGGCTCTAAGGGAATGATTTCTTAAGCTAATAGAGGATGATTGAAAGATTTGCCAGAAACCAGAAAAATAATTTTCTGTTGTGTAGCTTCAGAGAGCACACAGCAAAACATTCCCACTTAGGAATCAGTAATGTGACAAAATAGCTTTTGTTTTACTGTAGATAGATGGTAAATACAATGACAGTGATTTAATATAACTGTATGAATGTCTTTCTCCTTTACTGATATGACACATGAATAATTTGTCATCTATCATACTAGCTGAGTTTGTAAGCATACTGATTTTGTACTCTTTAAAATAACCCATCTGACATTATTCGTGGGTTATGCCCACGCAGTGCAAATTTGACATAGAAACTAAATAACTATATATAATCTTCTATTGCAAAAGTCCATTTGGAGACTGAAATTTCCAATCGAGAACTTTAATCAATTTTAAATCCTGAGATATTAGAACTACAAAGGACCTCAAGGACCATCTAGACCCATCTCCTAATCTAGCCAATGAAGAAACTGAATCCCAGAAAGAATAAGTGTTTTATACAGGGTCACACAACTAGTTAGAAGCAGGACATGCATGGGCATATCCCACGAATGACGTCAAATGGGTTATTTTAAAGAGTATAAAATCAGTATGCTTATAAACTCAGCTAGTATGATAGATGACAAAGGCCCAGACTTCCTGACTCCACAGATAGTGCTCAAAACACTGGGCTGGCAATCAATTTAGAGCAGACAGATCATTCCAAGAAATAATAGATCCATTTAAAAATTTTTCATGTAAAGTATAAAGTAGCTCTGTAGTAAATACTCAGTATTTAATGAAATTAGGATGAGATTAGTGAAAATAATAACTAGCCTAATGAAGACAGATATTATTGAACAAGTAGATAATATATGTTAACCCTTTTCCTGCACTGACTTGCTTTGGCTTACTGGGAAATTAAACATTGTATGAGATTATGTCTTACATCTTTCACCCTAGGTTTTAGAACATCTTTCACCCTAGGACTTAGAGCATCTGGAAGGGCCATAAACGCTAAGAAGTAGAAGGAAAAACAAAAACAAATACACATACACAACCACATTAATTTGAGAAAACTTAGGCAAGAGCCCAAGCATCAAAAGCAATTTCGAGAACCAGGTGTTCTAACAACAGAAAGAATTTAGGCATCAAAATCCAATTTTAGCATCCACTTGTGTAAACCAAAGGAAGATGTATACAAGGCACTCTGCAACGAGGTTGTCTGTCATTACTGAGAACACTTTTACATTCATAGAAGGTTCCTAGGCAAAAACTTGCCAAGAATCACCCTCTTTCAGGATGGTACTTTTAAGGGAGATAGCTGTAAAATCAATGCATTTACCACACTGAAAATTCTATATGTTTAAATATTGAGAAACATTCTTTAGCTGCGAATTCTGGTTCCCAAATTTAAAAATCCATTGGAATAATAGCTGCAATAAAAGATACTGGCCTATAACTATCTATATTGAGGCACTAAATACCACCAGCAGAGCCAGACATCCTACAAGTTTCAGTCTGTTAATGACCAGTAGCAATATCCATGGCTGAATTGATTGTGGAGTGAACTACATACATCCTTGAGACAGCCAACAAGGCTACTTCAGCATTGCTGTACATATACATTTTAATCTCATAGTTACAACCCACAAAACAGGGCATATGCTAATATCTGGGCTTCCCAGATAGTGCTCATAGTAAAGAAAGTGCCTGGCAGTGCAGGAGACCATGGGTTTGATAACAGTCAGGAAGATCCCCTGGAGAAGGAAATTATTCTTGCCTGGAGAATTCCATAGACAGAGGAGCCTGGAAGACTACAGTCCATAGGGTCACAAAGAGTCAGACACGACTGAAGAGACTTAGCAAACATGCACGAGATTTTAAAGTTGTATATGTGTGTGTTGGTCGCTCAGTCATGTCCGACTCTTTGTGATTCCATGGACTGTAGCCCACCAGGCTCTTCTGTCCATGGGATTCTCCAGGCAAGAATACTGGAGTGGGTTGCCATTTCCTTCTCCAGATCTCTCTCTCTCTCTCTCTCTCTCTCTCTCTCTCTATATATATATATATATATATATATATATATACATATACAACAGGCTGGTTCCAAATAGGAAAAAGAGTACATCAAGGCTGTATATTGTCACCCTGCTTAATTAACTTATATGCAGACTACATCATGAGAAACACTGGGCTGGAAGAAGCACAAGCTGGAATCAAGATTGCTGGGAGAAATATCAATAACCTCAGATATGCAGATGACACCACCCTTATGGCAGAAAGTGAAGAGGAACTAAAAAGCCTCTTGACGAAAGTGAAGGAAGAGAGTGAAAAAGTTGGCTTAAAGCTCAACATTCATAAAACTAAGATCATGGCATCAGGTCCCATCACTTCATGACAAATAGATGGGGAAACAGTGGAAACAGTGGCTGACTTTATTTTGGGGGGCTCCAAAATCACTGCAGATGGTGATTGCAGCCATGAAATTAAAAGACACTTACTCCTAGGAAGGAAAATTATGACCAACCTAGACAGCATATTAAAAAGCAGAGACATTACTTTGCCAACAAAGGTCCATCTAGTCAAGGCTATGATTTTTCCAGTGGTCATGTATGGATGTGAGAGTTGGACTGTGAAGAAAGCTGAGGGCCGAAAAATTGATGCTTTTGAACTGTGGTGTTGGAGAAGACTCTTGAGAGTCCCTTGGACTGCAAGGAGATCCAACCAGTCCATCCTAAAGGAGATCAGTCCTGGGTGTTCATTGGAAGGACTGATGCTGAAGCTGAAACTCCAGTACTTTGGCCACCTGATGTGAAGAGTTGACTCACTGGAAAAGACCCTGATGCTGGGAGGGATTGGGGGCAGGAGGAGAAGGGGACAACAGAGGATGAGATGGCTGGAAGGCATTACCAACTCGATGGGCATGGGTTTGGGTGGACTCTGGGAGTTGGTGATGGACAGGGAAGCCTGGAGTGCTGCGGTTCATGAGGTCACAAAAAGTCAGACAGGACTGAGTGACTGAACTGAACTGAACTGAACTGATATATATATATATATATATATATATATATACACACACACACACACATATATATACTGTATCTCAAGGAAGAGAATGCTAACATTGTATCTGATCTATTAGAATCTTGAACGTTAACAATATTAGCTAGAAACATTACTTCTCATATTCAGAGATCAGCATTTCCCTTGTTTTTTTTATTATAGAAAATTGAAATATATATATGAATCAAAAGATAATAAAAATGAATTACAAGTGACACAGTGACAACAAGGCAGGATGTCTCCTCTCTCCATTTCCATATAATATATGAGGTCCTAGCCAGTTTTGTTATAAGTCAAAAAAAAGAAAAGGCATTCCAATTGGAAAGAGAGAACTAAAACTTCCATTTTTCACAGATGACATAATTTTTTACATAGTAAATTCTAAAGCATCTACAGAATAAGCTATCAGAACTTACAAATGAATATAACATAGTCACAGAAATCAAGGGAAATTTAAAAAATCATATTTGTATATCAACAACAATGGAGTATAAAAATAAATTTTATTGGGACATAAAAATGTTTATGCTCCAAAAAACAATTAGAAAATGAAAACAATTTAAATGCCTTTTAGAGTAATATTTAAGAGTAGAATACTGAGGATAAACTTAAAACACATGTACAAGACTCCAAACTGAAAACTACAAAACATTGCTGAAAAACAAATGAAGACCTAAATAAGTGGAGAAATATACTATGTCCATGGAATGACTGATGCAAGGTTAAGATACCAGTTCTCCCCAAATCCATCTATAGATTCAATTCAATTTCCAAAAAATAAATGCCAGAGGTTTCTTTTTAAATTAACAAGTCATGTAGAAATGGAGAAGACCTAAAATAGCTGAAACAATGTTGAATATGAACAAAGTTTGAAGATGTAAATCACCTGATTTTAACACCTACTATATAAAGCTACAGTCATCAAGTGTGATAGTAGCATAAAAATAGATACATAAAAAATGGAACAAAACAGAGAATCCAAATATAGATCCACATTTATTTGCTCCATTTGGGGGTGAGGTTTTTCAAGGAGTGGAAGTTTTCAGGGAGCTTTTTTTTTTTTTAGCAAACTCACCAAGGTAATTTGGGAAGGGAAAAAAAAAACTGTATTTTCAGTGAATGGTACTAAGTAACTAGATGTCAGTGTGGAAAAAAAGATGAACGTTGACCCTTACTTTACATGGTAAACAAAAATCAACTCCAGATGGATTATAAATCTAAATATAAACATTAAAATTATAAAAAGCATCTAGAAAAAAAAGAGCAAAGCCCTTTGAAACCTTGAGAGAGATGAAGATTTTATAAACAGAACACATTTTGAAGACAGTGATTAATTAGATTTTTTTGTTAATTTGAAACTTGTTCCTCAAAAAACACCACTATTAAAGTGGAAAAGCCAAGCCAGAGAATGGGAAATTTTATAATACATACAACTGGCAAAGGACTTATATCCAGTAGAGAAAATTTTTACACCTCAATAAGAAGATAAACTCAATTTAGAAACAACGTGGGGATTTCCCTGGTGGTCTAGTGGCCAAGGCTTTGCACTGTCAATACAGGGGGCCCAGGTTCAATCTCTGGTCAGGGAACTAGATCCCACATATCGCAAATAAAAGATTTCTCATGTTGCAAAGAAGATCGAAGATCCTGAGTATCTCAATTAAGACCTGGTGCAGCCAAATAAATAAATATTTTTTAAAAATAAAAAAAAAAAAACCAAAGTGAGCAAAAGATTTGAACAGACACTTCACACACTAAAAAACATATATATGGCTAATAAGTACATAGAAGGGTGCTCAATATCTTTAGTCATCAAGGAAAAACTAATTGAAACAATGAGATACTATTATAAGCCACTCATGATTGCTAACATTAGGAAGATTGAAAGTACCAAATGTTGATGTGAACGTGGAGCAACTAGAATTACTACACATTATTCATGACAGTGTAAAATGGTAAAACCCATTGGAGGTTTCATGAGGAGGTTTTGACCCAGCAATTGCACTGTCAGATATTTATCAAAGAGAAATGAAAATATGTTTACAAAAGCCTTGAAATAAATATTCATAAGTTAAATTAATAATAGCCAAAAAAAAACAGAACAACCCAAATCTACATCAAAAGTTGACAGGACTGAGTGCCTAACACTTTCACTTTCCTATGCTATACAGTAGGACCTTGTCTACCAATAATCGTTCTTAATAGAATTGATTCCATCCTAATATTTGAGAAGAGGTGTCAATGGTATATCCACACACTGGGGTACCACTCAGTAATAAAGAAACAATGAATTACAAGACATGCAATCACATAGCTAAATCTCTTAATCATTAAGCTACGCAAAATATACCAGAATCAAGAGAGTACATACTGAAAGATACCATTTATATAAAATGTTAGAATATGCAGAACTAACACAGAAAACATCTTAGCAGTTGCTGGGGTGATGAATTAGGAGTTTGACTGCAAAGGAGCATACAAACTTTGAGGGGAGGGTGATGGAAGTGTTCTGTATCTTCACTACAGTGGTGGTTAATATAGGCTGATACATTTGTTGAAACTTAAAAGTACAATTGAATTTCCAAATTGACATGCAGATAAATAAGAAAATTCTAGTAAGCCAACAAAAGCAGAGAAATGGAGAAAAAGAAATGGTAAATATCAATTTGAAAGGTGTTGGTCCTTTATTTGACCGGAACCTGGTGATCCGGAGTCGACGATGAGAGAGTGAAAGAAGGAAAGAGACTAATATTCCCTGGTTTACGCAGCTGGCTTTTGCACTCCAGGGAATCAGTCAGAAATAGAGAGATAAAGAGAAAGAGAGGAAGAGAAAGAAAGAAAGACACAGGGACCCAAGCTCTGATGGAGCAAAGGTGTTTTAATCAACATGGTGTGGGCATATATACTGTCTTACAAGGTAGTTATTCTCAGCAAAGATAAAGATTAAAATTCCAGACTTACAAAACACAAGGCAATCCCTATTAAAGAGAGAAGAGGGTACTTATCACCATAATGAGAAACTAACAAAGGAAATGCCTGGATTCCTCAGCCCCGGAAAGGCGTGCCTCTCCTCTTAATTCCTGAATATTGGGGAATAAATAAGGACCAAAGGATTCCTGACCAATCCAAAACAGCACACAGGAAGCCTCCTGTTAAATGCTTCCTGACAGAAAGGTATTAAATAAAGTATATCAAATGCTCTGATATATTATTAAAGGACATTCTGCTTTCTGTTTTGACAAGAGACTAAAAGGTAGAAGCAAGATTTCTTCTGTATGTTTCTTCTACATAGAGACCTTCTCCAGCTACCTTGTCTAAACTTCAGTTCAGTTCAGTAACTCAGTTGTGTCCAACTCTTTGCAACCCCATGGACTGCAGCATGCCAGGCTTCCCTGTCCATAACCAACTCCTGTAGTTTACTCAAACTCATGGCCATTGAGTCTGTGTTGCCTTCCAACAATCTCATCCTCTGTCATCCCCTTCTCCTCCTGCCTTCAATCTTTCCCAGCATCAGGGTCTTTTCCAATGAGTCAGTTCTTCGCATCAGGTGGCCAAAGTATTGGAGTTTCAGCTTCATCAATCCTCCTAATGATCATCCAGGCTGATTTCCTTTAGCATGGACTGGTTGGATCTCCTTGCTATCCAAGGGACTCTCAAGAGTCTTCTCCAACACCACAATTCAAAAACATCAATGTTCTTTATAGTTCAAATCTCACATCCACATATGACTACTGGAAAAGACATAGCCTTGACTAGACGGAATTTGTTGGCAAAGTAACATCTCTCCTTTTTAATATGCTGTCTAGGTTGGTCATAACTTTTCTTCCAAGGAGCAAGCATCTTTTAATTTCATGGCTGCAGTCACCATCTGCAGTGATTTTGGAGCCTCCAAAAATAAAGTCTCTCACTGTTTCCACATCTATTTGCCATGAAGTGATGGGACTAGATGCCATGATCTTAGCTTTCTGAATGTTGAGTTTTAAGCCAACTTTTTCACTCTCTTCCTTCACTTTCATCAAGAGGCTTTTTAGTTCTTCTTCACTTTCTGCCATAGGGGTGGTGTCATCTGCATATCTGAGGTTATTGATATTTCTCCCAGCAATCTTGATTCCAGCTTGTGCTTCCTCCAGCCCAGCATTTCTCATGATGTACTCTGCATATAAGTTAAATAAGCAGGGTGACAGTATACAGCCTTGACGTACTCCTTTCCCTATTTGGAACCAGTCCCTATTTGGTTCCATGTCCAGTTCTAAATGTTGCTTGTTGACCTGCATACAGATTTCTCAGGAGGCAGGTCAGGTGGTCTGGTAGTCCCATCTCTTTAAGAATTTTCCACAGTTTGTTGTGACCCACACAGTCAAAGGCATTGGCATAGGCAATAAAGCAGAAATAGATGTTTTTCTGGAACTCTCTTGCCTTTTTGATGATTCAACAGATGTTGCCAATTTGATCTCTGGTTCCTCTGCCTTTCCTAAATCCAGCTTGAACATCTGGAAGTTCATGGTTCACATGGTGTTAATGCCTGGCTTGGAGAATTTTGGGCGTTACTTTGCTAGCATGAAGATAAGTGCAATTGTATATTGTTCGAACATTCTTTGGCATTGCCTTTCTTTGGGATTGAAATGAAAACTGACATCTTCCAGTCCTATGACCACTGCTGAGTTTTCCAAATTTGCTGGCATATTGACTGCAGCACTTTCACAGCATAATCTTTTAGGATTTGAAATAGCTTAACTGGAATTCCATCACCTCCACTAGCGTTGTTCATAGTGATGCTTCTTAAGGCCCATTGACTTCACAATCCAAGATGTATGGCTCTAAGTGAGTGATCACACTATCATGATTAGCTGGATCATGAAGATCTTTTTTATATAGATCTTGTGTGTATTCTTGCCACCTCTTCTTAAGGTCCATATCATTTCTGTCCTTTATTGTGCCCATCTTTCCATGAAATATTCCTTTGGTATCTCTATATTTTCATGAAGAGATCTCTAGTCTTTCCCATTCTAATGTTTTCCTCTGTTTCTTTGCATTGACACAATGAGGTGATTGTAATACAGAGAAAAAAATTGTAAACAAAAAGAGAATTTGTTAGAATTAATGTGATGCTACCAAGAGTTCTAGATAGAAACATCAATAGACAAAAATCAATTTTGTTTCTATGGAGCATAAATAAATGTAGGTTTTTAAAAATAGCATTTACTATAGTATTAAAATGTCAAATACCTAGAAATCAATAATTTAAAAAACATCAAGAGAATTATGACCTAAATAAATGGAAGGCTGTAATTATTTTCATGAATTGAAAAACTCAGCTTTTTAAAGATATCAATTGTTTCAAAATTTGTCTATGGATTCAAATTTTTAACAGTTTTTGGTAGAAGTTGGCAATCTAAACACCATATTAAAATGCAGAAGCTCAAGAATAACCAAGATGAAGAACAAGATTGTGATATAAAAAGTAGGAGCTTTACCCCAACATGTTATTCAACAAATATCAATTTAATAATTTATTGCAATTTCTATCAAAATCCTAATTTTGATGATCCTTTTGTTGTTTTTGGTGGAGGGATGGATAAAATTGCTTTAAAGTTTATAGATATAAGAAGTGTCTATGGTAGAAAAAGCATTATGAAAAAAGAAAAAATATAAGTAGAATAGGTACTTTATCAGATATTTAAATATACTGCAAAGTTACTATAATATCTGACACTGACACAGAAATAGTAAATATAATATTTGTGGAACAAAACAGACAGTGCAGAAATAGATCCACAGAAGTGCCATTTTATTTATTTTTTTTTCAGAAGTGCCATTTTAATTCAGTGTGAATAACTGGTTTATTAATACATGATCCTGGCATAACTGGCTATCTGTCTAGAAGAAAACAAGCTAGATCATCTACCTCATACCATATGCCAAAATGAATTCCAGATGGATAAAAGTTAAGCGCAAAAGTATTTTTCAAGTTCTTGAAAATTAGAAAATTAAAATATTCTCATAAACTTGAGGTAGAGGGAAACTTCCTGTGCAAAACACAATTGCATGAAATCATAAATAAAAGAGAGACATATTTTGACTTCATAAAATTAAAACATATATGGCTGATTCACTACAAAGAAAGTCAAAATGAAAATGATAAACTAGGGAAATATTTGCAGTTCATGTGACAAAGGGCCAGTACTTCTAAAAAAGGAAAAAGAATGCCTCCAATTTGAAAAATATGAAAGAAAAATAAACAAAAGTTGCAAATAAGCAATTCACAGAATATGGAACACGATTGGGAATAAACATGAAAAGTTGCATAATTTCACTAGAACTCAGAGAAATGGCATTTTTCAACCTTATCTGCAAGAATAAGATTTTGAGCATTCATTACTGATGAAGATAGGAGCAAATGGGTACTCCCATATTTTATTGCTGGGACTCCTAGTGGCTCAAGGGCCTGATAGTAAGCTAACACTTAAGATGGTGTGATGACTCACCTAGAGCCAGACATCTTGGAATGCGAAGTCAAGTGAGCCTTAGGAAGCATCACTACAAACAAAGCTAGTGGAAGTGATGGAATTCCAGAGGAGCTATTTCAGATCCTAAAAGATGACACTGTGAAAGTGCTGCACTCAATATGCCAGCAAATTTGGAAAACTCAGCAGTGGTCACAGGACTGGAAAATGTCAGTTTTCATTCCAATCCCAAAGAAAGGCAATGCCAAAGAATGCTCAAACTACCGCACAATTGCATTCATCTCACATGCTAGCGTGTGAAAATACATTTGGAAATACCAAGAAGTAACCAGCTACCTGGGGCTAAGCCTTTGAAGCAGAATCCTGGAGAAAGAAAAATGGCTTTGGCAGATGAGTACAGAGTGGGGCTGGCTTTCCTGATACTGCTAACAGTGGTTGTATGTTGCCATTTATTCATTCCCTCCTTTTCTCCAGCAACATTTAGGTTTTAGATAAACTGCATGAATTATAGAAGACTGCCTGTTGGACTAAAATTGTACTAAAGTTAAATTTCCTTTTCTGAAAAACATAGAGAAGTCAATATGTTGCCTAGCTGGTAAAAAAAAAAAAAAATGGTTAATAAAAAGTACTAATTTGGAGTTCCAGTCCAGGAGGAGAAACAAGAACATCATGTAAATGTTATCCTGTTTTCCTCTAAGTTTCAGGTATTTATATTTTTACTCATTTTACACAACAAGTACAGTCCCTAACCTAGCTAAACCACACAGATATCAGTTAGTCAGTTCAGTCGCTCAGTCGTGTCCAACTCTTTGTGACCCTATGGACTGCAGCACACCAGGCTTCCCTGTCTGTCATCAATTCCCAGAGCTTGCTCAAATTCATGTCCATTCATGATGCCATCCAACCATCTCATCCTCTGTCATCCCCTTGTCCTCCTGCCTTCAGTCTTTCCCAGCATCAGGGCCTTTTCCAATGAGTCAGTTCTTTGCATCAGGTGGCAAAAGTATTGGAGCTTCAGCTTCAGTATCCGTCCTTCCAATGAACATTCAGGACAGATTTCCTTTAGGATGGACTGGTTTGATCTTGTAGTCCAAGGAACTCTCAAGAGTCTTCTCCAACACCACAGTTCAAAGACATCAATTCAAAAGCATCAAAATGCAGGTATAATGAGTGTGAACATAAAGGAAGTATATAGGGTACTGTAAGAGTGCATACATTTTCCACCCTTTTGTTTGCTTAATTAGTTTATTAGAAAATATTTTGTTATATATGTTGATCCTAATGGTTTGTTGCGGCAGGGTTGGTGGAGGCAGGGGCGGCAGGGGTGTTCCCTAAGGTTGGCTGGTTGTTTTCCTTTAAGGAGAAATGAAGATGTTTGAATTGGGAAGCGGGGCAGAAAGAAGCACTAAAAGATGATTGCTATTTGTAACTGCTCTGTTGGAACAAAAGAACCTGGGAGAATTCAGGTATAGCTCTACAGCTTTCTTCTCTTCCCATCACACCACAGGTCATGACTTACAGGAAGAGGAACCAGAGGGGAGAAGGTGTTAGAATCAGATAAACAAGGCTCTTCCGCTCTTCGGCTAGGTTATCTTCTAGTACACAGAAATTTATTTGCACAATGACATGAAAGAGACTTTTTATTATTTAGGAAACTTTGTCTTGTATGTAGCAGAATTATAGACCTACACAGAAGATAACAGGAAGCTATCCTAGAAATACCTATCTCCCTCTTTCCTTTTCTATATTAGATCAGAGCAGAGCAGGTAAATAAGACACTCAAGATGTCACAGGTACTGAGTAATCTTTCCTCCATAATTCTACCTCCCTAATATAAGTCCTTTAAATAAGAAGCAAGCAAACATTGAATTTCCACAAGCATGGGTTTAAGTCTTTTTGAAAATTTGTACAATAGAAATGTTACTTTAAATACACAAAGGAAATTGTCTATTTAAAGATGCTCTGAAATGAATTATTTTTAATGCAAATAGATATTATGATGGGATTTTGAAATAAGTTTAGAGTAATAATATGGTTCAAAAATCCAAAGATATTATTTTAAGTCAACTACACATCAATTTTTAAAAAATTAAAAAAATTATTGAAAAATCCAAAGATATTAAATGGTCTACAGTGGAAAGTGACTCAGCCCTATTACTCTTGGGAGCATGTTTTCATGTTTTATGTGTCTTTAAGTTGGGATTTTTAAATACGATTGTATGTTTCTGAGAAAAGGAAACTAAATCGTGTTCGACGCTTTCACGACCCCATGGACTATAGCCCACCAGAGGCGCTTCGGTACATGGGATTTCTCAAGCAAGTCTACTTGAGTGGGTTGCCATTTCCTTCTCCAGGGGATCTTCCTGATTCAGGAATCGAACCCACATTTCCTACATCACTGAGCCACCAGGGAAACTGAGAGAAGGAAGTGTCTATATTATATTCTTAAGCAATGCCAGTAAAAAATCAATGCTCTTGTCACAATAGCTAGAGAAATCACTATAATGATCCCATCAACTTTATCATTAATTACTGAGAAATGCATAATGTTTCTATTCTATGAGATAATGTGTGTTTTTATCAATAAAGGAAATCTTGAGATAGTCCAATTAGAATCATATCAGCACATTTAACCAAATTCAACTCTCCCTGGAAGTCCCATTAATTCTGACTTGCCTTTTGCTTCTCTGCCTCCTGTAGACCCAGCCTTTTTCCCTGGGATTTTAATTTATTGACTATACTTTCTTGTCAGCTGCAGGGCACCACAGATTTCTAAACACATGGCATTCGTGGCTGATAAACTGTTATATAAATACTTCAGAGCCTTTTTTTATAGCTCTTGTCAAACTCTCCCTGGTACATTTCAATCTTCAATGATTATATTTCCAATCATACCTTAAATAAAAGAAGAGCATTCAGATATGGTCTAAAAGAAGACACAAAGCTTGTAAAGGAAGGTGAGTGAAATCATGTTATGTTTTGGAAAAGGGGTGTGAGATATCACAGAATAGTCTCTTCTTCCCCACCTTTACCCAAGGTCTTACTTTTCCCTTCAGTGGTTATAGCTTAACTTCAACAATACAGTCACACCAATACAACATTTATTTCAACAAATATTTTAGTGCCCTCTGTACTTCAGGCACTGGAACATCACAGACAAGTGGGACTTAGCCCTTTGCCTAGAACTACATCTAGAGAATGGCACAGGAGAGAGATAATCTACTTAAGTAGATTACAAGATGGTCAGTGCTATGTATGATCATGTGATGGAAGCTTTTAAGTTGCTTTTAAAAATTGGTGACTTAAAATAAAACAGTCACAATCTCAAAATTGAGAGTAATGTTTGATTTGGATTTTTAGAACTTCAAACCTGGGAGACAGCATCTCAAGAAACCCTGAGAGAACTTCTCAGAGGAGGAGATAGGAGAAGCCAGGTTATATACAAGTGTTGGAACAAAGGGCAGGTAGTCTGAACATTAAAAGGATATTGTTAATTAAAGAAAAGCAGATGTCCCAATCTATGGGGCTTATGACCCCATGGACTGTAGCCTGCCAAGCTCCTCTGTCCATGGACTTCTCCAGGCAAGAATACTGGAATGGGCTGCCATTCCCTTCTCCAGAGGATCATCTCAACCCAGGGATCGAACCTGGGTCTCCCACATTGCAGGCAGATTGTTTACTGTCTGGGTCACCAGGGAAGCCCTAATATCCCAAGTTAAGGAATTTAGTGCTTTTCTATGTATGGGAAGATGCAAGAGTCTGGACTCCCTGAAATTGTTCCTTTCCTATGTATTGCAGCTGCCCTGGGTCAGAATCCTGTGTTTTTCACATCCTGAGCCCCCTTGGGGCTCATGACAGGGAGGGGTTGAACCCTGATGGCTGTTAGATAGCAGATATTCTTCTCCTTCCTGAGTACCTTTAGGGCTCACCATACTGGGGGGCTGGAATCACTTGATGACTGGTGACATCCTTGTTTACCGATATGGCAGGAAATACTTCATTTCTCAAAATGAATATATGGAATAAAACACATGGATTTTATATAAGTGAAAAATTAGAATCCAAGAGAGATGATTATGTACAGATGAAAACTATGCTTAGAAGATTATTTGTCATGGCTATCTTTGGTCATTGAAGACCAAACAGTTCTTAAAAAGGAGGTCCTCTCTCCTTGAACATCCCAAGGTGTCTGGATTCTGTTTTGAATTCCAACCTACTGCTATCCCTTCTGTTCAAGTCCATCCACCTCACCAGGAGGTTCTTTAGGATTTATATACACATACCTAATCTAGCCACCACTTCCTTGGTGGCTCAGCAGTACAGAATCTGCCTGTCAATGCAGGAGATGTGGATTTGATCCCTGGATCAAGAAGATCCCTTGGAGAAGAAAATGGCAACCCATTCCAGTATTCTTGCCTTGGACAGAAGAGCCTGGTGGCTACAGGGTCACAAAGAGTCAGACATGACTTAGCAAATAAACAACAACAACAAGCCTAGTTTTCAACTCTTTATCTCCCCTTCTCCCTGACTGTTCCCACTCAAATCTTCTTCAGTTCTTACAAATTATAATTCCTCAATCTCATCTATAAACATTCACCTAGTGACTGGAATTCACTTTAGAGTCTGGAACTAGAATCAATCACTAATTTAGGAAGCCCCAGAGCACCTCCTGCTTTCCACCCACAAACAATAACCAGTGTTAGCACCAATAAGGCATCAGCATAAGAGATCATGAACTCAGGGATATAAAACCTGCCCAAAAACTAGAGATGAAAGAGGTAGTCTTTAAAAAAGAGTCAAAGCCTATCAAGACAGAGTAGAAACAAGATTTTAAGTAGAATAGCAGAGTCTGAATGGGTTTTCAAAGGGTACCCCAAGGGCAGCAGGCTGACTGCTTTTTTCCTCCTGATTTGGGGTTTTTGTTCGAGTTCAGTTTTGTTTTGAACGCCTCCAATAGCTTCTTCCCACATCTTGATCACCCAAGAAGAAAACTATAGTTTTCTTATCATCCAGCTGCCACATTTAGCCACTTTTCAACCCACACTTAAGGCATCAAAAAATTTGTTTGTAGGACGCAGTGGGGAGAAGAAGGTTAAGGGCTCTGGTTGCATCTGGGTTTGATCAGTCCCAATCTTCCAGTGGACACTTGAAAGAAGGAGACTTTTAAGGCTCACAATACTAAGAAGAAATCCTGAAGCTTCAGAAGTGAGGCAGTGGGAACCTTCCCTCAGCATATTTTCTAGTTTCTCTGTGATCTGTCTTCCCAACTAAAGCTCTGAGGAGGAACCTGACATCTACAGATTTCCTGTCTCAAGCTGACCCATGGAACACACAGCCTGGGTTCTTTCCATGGGAGAAGTTGATTCTTTGCTACTTGTTCCAGACTTTTGTCTGGTTACCTTATGTCTTTTTTGAAACTACAAACATCTTTGGGTGAAGAATTTCTACATATTTTCTAAACCAAGTTTTAAGATCACCTATTATCTATGGGGCTTTCTCCATAGCTCAGCGGGTAAAGAATCCATCTGCCATGCAGGAAACATAGGAGACCTGGGTTCAATCCCTGGGTTGGGAAGATCTCCTGGAGGAGAAAATAGCAAACCACTCCTGTATTTGTCCCTGAAAAATCTCATGGGCAAAGGAGCCTGGTGGGTTATAGTCCATGGGGTCACAAAAGAGTGGGACACAACTGAGTGACTAAGCAGGCTTTATCTAAGGGCACATTCTCCAGCTGAGGTTGTCACACAAGACATAGTGTTGCTTTCAAACATTTGTTTTCAAATTCAACAACATAGTTCTCAAACACCATTCTGTCTATTATCTTGTATTATGCATTTCAGCTAAAATCCTGTTTAGTCATTATTCATCATGATAATATTTCTTGTGTAAACTTGTGTCATGAAAAATACTATCAAAATAGTAAAATACTATTGAAAATACTATTGAATACCTTATAAATATTAAATAATATATGTGGAAAGAAAAAATTATTCATCATTTTCTCGGAAAACTTGAATGATTTCAACATGTTTAACCTGAAATGCTTATATCTTATGCAGTTCAGACAAAATAAGGACTAGTGTTGGTTCAAACTTTTATGACCAATTATTTAGAATTGAGTGAATTTTTTCATGGAGACTGTATATATGGTGCTTAAACAATGGTACCAATCTTCACTAGCATATTTGATTTCATTTGACACTAACTGTACCACTTCCATTGCAACAAACCTTCAAGTACTCTAGAATCCAGAATACATTACCTACTTCACCATGCTTCTCCTCACAATACCCCTCCTTATCTTACCTCCTCCATGCATGAATGCTCAGTCACTTTAGCCATGTCTGACTCTTTGCAACTGTGTGGACTGTAGCCCGCCAGCCTTCATCTGTCCATGGAATACTGGAGTGGGTTGCCATGCCCCCCCTCCAGGGGATCTTCCCCACCCAGGGATCAAACCCAAGTCTCTTACATGTCCTGCATTGGCAGGCGGGTTCTTTACCACTAGCACCACCTGGGAAGCCTCCACTTAAGGTCTATTTAGCAACTATTAAGCTCTGAGATAGGACAGTATGTTAAGTCCTACTTAATTTCCTATCAATACATTTGAATATCCAGCCTTTGAAAGTCTGATAGGGCCTATAACTAGGTCACACATATTAAAGTTACAATCTTTCCAATTATCACAGACCTAGAACAGTCCTCTATGTACCAAGGGACACTGTTTGGTGATAGGTGTAAAGATGAGGAAGACAGCATTTCTACTCTCAGTGGAGCTCATAGAAAAGTGGGCAAAGCAAACACCTAAACACATAACACCCTTTGGCTTTATTGCCTCTGACCCCATAACACGTTTGGAGTCAGAACCAGCTGCTCAAGACAGTTTTGCTAAGTATCAACCCTACAACTTTAGCACATTGTGAAACCTAACTTCTACCACTGTCATGCAGTTTCACCACTTCATGACAATGATGGAAGTTAGGTTTCATCGGACAGCACATGAAAACCACAGTTTGCAGTGCCTTATGTGAAATAAGAACATTTAAAAATGTTTCTCTCTTTCCTCCCCCCTGCCCCCCAATATTTCACATCATATGTGAAATTTTAAAACACTTTTTAAAAAGATGAAATTCCACTTTTCTGAACCACAGAGGAAAAGGAAAGCTAGGAACATAATTGCTACTCCATTGGGCAGCCTACAGAGGAACCATTTCTTACTAGTACCTTACTTCTTCCACAGTGAACAGCTTTTCTGATCCAAACAGTGGTGGGAACATGGATCATCTAGACAGGATGGACCTTTCAGTATCACTTAATGCAGACCGCAACTTGCCATAGAGTGGGATCCTACATACAACTACAGAGGTTTCATTGCTGCAAAACAACTACAACAACAGAAAACCAACATATTTCCAAGCTGATTCAATATCATTACTTAGAAATAATCTTCTAAAATTTTAAGAAAGAAAAAGAAGAAATAACTTCCTATTATTATCCTTTATTTTCTTATTTCATAAGAGTCCCTTTGTCCAGAGTGACCTGACAAAGCATAGTTAACAGGAACTTGCAGCAAATTTTAAAAATTCCATTCAGAAGGCTCAATTGAGGGAGGGAAAAGCCAAGAGCCCAAGAACATTTGAGAAAATGCCAGGGGCTTGTTCAGAACTTACTTATTAAAACTCAGAGCCAGTTAGCAACAAGTTCTTCTTTTTTAGGTGAATAACGAATGATCTCTAAGGTGCCTTCTGGCTGGAAATTTCTGTGATTTAAAGTGAGCAGGGTTTCCTTAAGAGAGCACGTTTCTTTTAATGATATGAGCAGTGCATCTGAACCCTTAAGCTCTTTTTCAGAAATTCATTTCAAGGGACTGATTTCTGCTTTCAGTATTCATCAAAGTCCAAGCCTGTACTTACTCCACAGAGACAAGCTTCTTAAGAGGAGTGTGCCTTTATGCATTGTGCATTGCCAAAGTAGCATGCATTCTTAACCTGGGTTCACAGTATTGGAGTAAGTCCACAGGAAATGTTTCAAGCTGATCAAATGTTTTCTAACCCCTTTGACCTAGTCTGTGGTAAGAAATGCAATATAATATTCTCTGAATTTCGGTTGCCTATTTAATTAAAATTCTTATTTCTCCTCAGTCTAAATTCTTAATTTAGGCTCATTCTTAATTCTTTCCAATGCACATCTCTGAGTGATTTGAGACAATTCAATACACAAAAATTACCATTCAAGTCTTCTCCAAGACAGTTTTCTCCAAGAGGCCCCATAAAGAGGAAGAAACTGAGCAAAATTAGACTAAAAAGAGCTAACATGCCTGACATTCATCTAAGGCCTCATATAAACTCCTTTAATCTTTGCAATTACCCTAAGAGGTAGGGACAGTTAATATCACCATGTTATAGTTGGGAAAATGGATGCCTAATGAGTTCCTAAAGTTACACAGATACTAAGGAATAGAGACAGGTTACAGACCCAGGATGCCAAGTACTGCCTTACAAGGGCTCTATGGGAGACAGATTTCCTTGACTTGATCCTCAGAGATTCTGATTCATTTACAGTGGGGAGGGATGGGATGAGGGGAGGGATCGGATGATGGACCCTGGTGCTGGTTCGTGCTGACTTGGGAACTAGCTACTGCCCCCCCCATCCCCACCCCCACAGAGCCAGTTGTTAATCTTGGCAGCACACTACTGGCTGGATACCATGTATCAGAATATTTTCTAAACTCTTCTGATAATTCCCAGGGTAGTTGAAAACTACTCCTGGTAGAATGTTGACTCTAGTTTCTTCAAGAGGCAAAATCAGATGAAAGGAAAGGTGGATTATTCACTACTTTTTGCTACATGATGTGTTTGATATAATCAAACATTTCATAAAAATAATTTGCCGAATTTATAGAAACCAATAAATGAGTATCTTTTTCCAGTTTCCACTGTCTTTTACTTATAGATTCAGAAATAGCAGTTGATGTCACGTATTGGTCACAGCAATGGGGCAGAGATAGCAGGTACTGAGGAAAGGTCCTTATCAACCTTTATAAGGAAAAAGCAAGAGCTGCAAAGAGTTGGTGCTGTGAATAGCCACGGGCAGGTTCTCAACAGATGGAGCACAGTTCTAAGGAGGAGACTTCAGAGGGCTCTGGTACCAGATAGGAGACAAAGATAGAGGAAATTAGGCAGAGAGTTCTTGAATCTCGTCCTGATGCCTGGCCTTCAGAGACAAGAGAAGGGTTCAGACCTGAGAAGATTGGAAGGAACAAGAGAAACTCTGGTCTTGGAAGAACTAGGACCCTAGGCAGGATGCCCAGAAGCAAAAAGAATGTGGAGAAGAAACACCGAGGCCCAGTTACTGAAAGACCAGTTAACTAGGCCAAGGTTCTGAAAGGACCAGCAACAAAGCTGACCTATGAGCCTCTGCCTGGGTGCATTAAACGCCTGGTTCTTGGCCGTATCCCTGCCATGTCCACAGAAACAAAGACAACCAGACTCTTGGCACTTGCAGGGGAGTCTGCGTGTGGGCTCAGTCATGTCTGATTCTTTGCGACCCCATGGACCATAAACCACCAGGCTCCTCTGTCCTTGGGATTTTCCCGGCAAGAACACTGGAGTGGGTTGCCATTTCCTTCTCCAGGGGATCTTCCTGACCCAAGGATTGAACCTGTGTCCCTTGCATCACATGCATTAACAGGCAGATTCTTTATCACTACACCACTTAAGAGGAAGCCCCACTTGCAGGGGCAGTGGACCAAAACTTTGAACATTCATAGTGTCACTTCAGCAACTGTGACACTGTAATTTATAGCTTTTCTTGCTAGGCAACTTCAGTTACATAGACCAAATAAAATAAACTCAGATGCTATTACAAGTAATGAACATATGAGGCCAAAGCATAAGTTTGTTACATAACACAAACTCTTTGTCTTGATCTAGATTCAAGATCTTTAGCGAAAATCGACTAGTGTAGCAAAAGTGAATTAATTAATAAGTAAGAAGAGTAGATATTGACAGAACAGCATGGATGTGGAACATAAAGGATGTGTGGGATATCAAAGCCAAAATTTAGAGCAGAGGATATAGCCCCATTATGTTCATATAATGCTTAAGTTATCCTTAAAATTTTTCAATCAACGTAAGAGAGGAAATTTAGAGAATGAGAAATGGCTCCTAATGCTGACCACTAAGAACTATATGGATTAGCAGAAAACCTACTGTGTTGGCAAAATTTTTTCAGCAGCCTCATTCAGATCCTTTGAAAACAGTCTCATCCTTTCCATCTGACCCATTTACTTAGAAGTGATAATGACAGAGCAAATAAAGTTACTATTCATAAAACTTCAAATTCAAGGAGAAACTTCAGTAGTGCCTAAAAATTGTAGATATTCAATGAATGTATATTGAATTGAAAAGATGGTGTGTGATGATCTCAATATTGTATATGACTTGGGCAGATCTGGTATTGCAAGCATATAAAAGGAATTTAGGTGATCCATTGAATGAATTTTGATGAAGACTTTTTAGTCAGTTACTGGAGTAAAATAAGGGTCTTTGGTGGATTACACTTACTAGAATGATATGTGCTACAGACATTTGCAGTCTTTTAAACATTAGAGTTACTTCATACCACATATAGGAAGTGAAAATGTGGACTAATTTCCTTATGAGTCTCCGGTGGCCTGTTAACCTAAAATCAATTTTTATCAAATTTAATTTGTTTCTACTGTATCAGTAAAACTCTCCCTGGTATTTGAGCTGGGTTTTTTTTTTTTTTCTATCTCTTTAGTTTTCTATTTTAACAAACAAAATATTTCAAAAATGTTTTTAGTCAACTTAGAGATATTTCTGTTTTAATTTCTTATTTCTAAAAAGAGTTCAGTAACAACAGCATTTCATATATGCTCGCATGTTCTCAGCCTCTTTGACAGTTTCATCATCCTTTCAAATGTATCCTTTTTTATTTTGTTTACATTCAGGAATTTTCTTTGCCCAATTTATCTAAGACAACTTCCATTTTATTTACATTTTTGCTGAGTATTTAGTTCTCTGGCTGTGCCAACAGGTTCAAGCTTAGAGACTTCGTAGCTGCATTGTAGAAAATGCGTGAATTACTCCTGTTTGCCTAATAGTCTCTAATTAGTTGGCAGGTGATTCCACTTGAAATAAACGTTCTGGCAAGGAGCTCAAGCTGCTAGACAGTAAAGGAAAGACAGAAGAAGTCTTTCTGCCGCAAGTCTTCCATTCACCAGGGATCCCACCCCAGAGAGAGTTTCCATTCAGGTGTGGGGATGCTCAGTCACTTCAGCCATGTCCGACTCTTTGCAACACTATGGACTGTAGCCTGCCAGACTCCTCTGTCCATGGGATTCTCCAGGCAAGAATACTGGAGTGGGTTGCCATGCCCTCCTCCAGGGGATCTTCCCCACCCAGGGATCAAGCCTGCAACTCCTGCACTACAAATGCATTCTTAACTGACTGAGCCACCAGAGAAGCCCATGGGGCCCTTCAATCCTGAAGGAAGCCAGAGCCAACTAAGACATCTTTTAAAAATTTCACCATGTGAGCTAGTCTGCTATGACTGCTGCCACAAAGTGTCACAAATTTTGTGACCTAACGTTGGTGATGGACAGGGAGGCCTGGCGTGCTGTGATTCATGGGGTTGCAAAGAGTCGTACACGACTGAGTGACTGAATTGAACTGAACTGAACCTCTATTTATTTATTCTCATATTTATTCTGGAAACCAGAAATCCAAAGTGGTTTCACTGGGATGAAATGAACATGTTAGTTTCTAGAGAAAATCCCATTCGCTTGCTTTCCCATTTTCTCGAGATGCATTCCTTGCACTGTGGCTCTTGGCCCCACCTTTCATCTTCAAAATCAGAAGCAAAACTCTTGCTTCGGTGGTCACATTGCCTTCACTTGCAATTGCATTTAGAGGCCACCCAGATAATCCAAAATAATTTTCCCTCTCAAAATCCTTAACTTAATCCATCTCTTTTATCATGTAAAGTAATATTCACAAGTTACAGGGATTAGGATCTACTGTAGATACCTTGTGGCTCAGATGGTAAAGAATCTGCCTGCAATGCATGAGATCTGGGTTTGATCCTTGGGTCAGGAAGATCCCCTGGAGGAAGGCATAGCAACCTACACCAGTATTCTTGCCTAGAGAATCCCATGGACAGAGGAGCCTGGCAGGCTCCTCATGGGGTCAGTTGGACATGACTGAAGTGACTGAGCAGAAGCATACGAGTATTCACTCTATCACCCTGTGTTATCTTTTCATTTATTATTATTTTTTTAACTAAACATTTATCTTTATGTCTTTGTACTTCAATAATAGAAATTTGTTATCTGTATTTATTCTATTTTTCATTTCTTCACTTTTCCGACTTGGAGTTGAAATCCTTGTGCCAGATAAAGCAATAAAAAAGAAGATTTATATATGACTCAGATGTTGAAGTGATTAAACAAAAAAATTAAGGTAACTATGACTAATGCATAAACGGCTCTAATATAAAAAGTAGACCACGTGTCAGGATAAATGGGTAAGGTGGTAATCAGACAGATGGAAACTATAATAATCAAAAGGAAATACTAGAAGTCAAAACACTTGAAGAAATAAAGAATACCTTTGATGGGTACATTCACAGAATAGACAGCTAAGGAAAGAATCAATAAGCTTGAATATAGGACAATAGAAATTTCCCAAAGTAAAATTAAAGAAAAACAAGGACAAAAAAGAGAAAAATAGAGAACATCCAAAAACTATGAGACAATATGAAAAGACACAGGTACACATAATTAGAATGTGTAAGGAAGGAAAGAGAGACAAAATAGAGAAGAAGAAATATTTTAAGTAATAATTATCTAGAACTTTCCAAAATTAATAATAGACACCAAACCACATATGCAGAAACTCAGTGAATACCAAGCAGGATTAAAAAGCAAACAAGCAAAAGCTTAAACCTAGGCATACGTATCATGTTCATACTGTGGAAAATCAAAGACAAGGAAAGAATGTTGAAAGAATCCAAGAAGCCAGAGGGAGAAAAAAACATAGTAACTCTCAAAGAACAAGAATAAGAATGATAATAAAATGTGTAAAGTATTGAACAAAATACAAATGCAATAAGTAGAAAACAGTTACAAATATTCTAGATACTTTTTAAATTATATCATTGGGTGCTATATGCATGAAGCATGGAAGAGATTTAGGGTGATGAATCTATGTCATACAATGTCATACAATCTATGACATTGTAATGGTGGATACATGACACTATACATGTGTCAAAAAACATAGTGTTTTTCAGAGTAAACATCTTGAAAATTTTTAAAAATTTACAAGATCAGGGAATCCCAGGATGGAATGTGGTATGTGACAGAAGAATCTAAGTGTATTACAAATATGTGAAACAGCATCCTTGGAGGGAATGGAAGGAAAAGTAACTTTGAAAATGAGGGGAGACTGTAAGATTGAAAGCAAAAGAAATTGTACATAAGCATTACACTCTAGTTGACAAGATATTTCCTATTCTGAAACCACTATACAAGTATACTGAGAGTTAACAAGTGGATGGTGGATGGTTGGAACCATCTCTCACTAGGAGTGGGAGCTTACAAAGAAGCAAGAGAAGAAGGCTAGAATGGTCTGCATGGGAATGGATTACAGTTGGAGATATCAGTATAAACTGATGTTTAGCTTAATATAGATACAGATGGATATATTATAGAAATATTTACAGATATATGTATACACACAGACTAGTGTACACACATATATTTCCTTGCTCTGTCAACTGAAAGATCCAAGAAGCAATAACATCCCAGTAGCAATTATACCTAGCACCCAAGTTGTGATTTATAATACCCATTCTCCAACAAAAGAAATTAGGATTCCTTGGGGAAAAGACCAATTCTAGAATGGGAGCAGAGAATACACAAAATGAGCCTGGAGCATACTGTAGTTTCAGAAAGTGAGAAAGTGCCTTAACAAAGAAAAAACTTAAAAACACAATGATGTGTATATGTAGAAGGACAATGAAGCCAACTAAAGGTGCTTGAATGGCATCACCAACTCAGTGGACATGAGTTTGAGTAGGCTCTGGGAGTTGGTGACAGACAGGGAAGACGCGAGCTGCAGTCCGTTGAGTTGCAAAGAGTCAGACATGACTGAGTGATTGAACTGAACTGAAAGGAGCTTGGAATAGTCAAAGATGCAATAATTTGAGCAACAAAATAAAGTAGTATTGGACTACAGCCCAGAGTATAAAATGAATACCTGAACCCATACTAGTATAAATACATAATTGAATACCAAATAAATGTGAGATAAAATACACATCTATGCAGAAGAATTCCACATATATGTAGCTCACTTCTCTCAAGGAGGTGGAATATAATTCCTTTTTAAACAATTTTTATGTATTTATTTATTTTTGGCTGTGCTGGGTCTTTGTTGCTGTGTAGGCTTTTCTTTAGTTGCATCAAGTGAGGGGGCTATTCTCCAGGTGTGGTGCGCGAGTGTCTCATTGTGGTGGCTTCTCTTGTTGTGGAGCATGGGCTCTAGACACATGGCGGTCAGTAGCTGCAGTGCACCGGCTTAGTTGCATGTGAGATCTTAGCTCCCCAATCAGAGATCAAACCCACATCCCTGTATTGGCAGGCAGATTCTTAACCACTCGACCACAAGGGAAGCCCCTAGAATAGAACTCCTTAAATGCAGGATACTCATAGCAACTTCCTTCCAGAGAACAGAGTGTGAAAACTCTAAGGAGAAGGGTAATTTACCTTGGAGAAACCTGACAACCTCTACATCATCCAGGTGATCAAGACTAATATTAGTACGGATAAATCACGTTGATAGGATATATCTTTGATATGATATAATGAGAATGATTGTTTCTGTGGTCTTCCTCCCCTTCCTTCCTCTGACCATGAGAAGAAAGATCAGACCTAAATGAGAGATATTCTGCAAAATACACAAACTGTACTCCTCAAAACTTTCAAGGACATCAAAAACAAGAAAAGTGTGAGGATCTGTCATAGCCAAGATGAAAGTAAGGGGACATGACAACTAAAGGTAATGTGGTGACCTGGATGGATCCTGGCATACAAAAGGACATCTAGTAAAAAGCAAGGAAGTCAAAGAGAACAAGAGGGTAGAGGAGTAGATGAAGGTGAAGTATGTCTCTCTCCACGGATACATCAGGAATACACCTTCAGACACAGAGTGCATGCAGAACCCCAGCTGAGAGCGGAGAGGAGTACCTGACCAGTGGAGAAGGATATATAGAACCACACAAAACTGAGTAGTATGAAGGAACTAGGGGGGAAATGGGAGTGTTAGTAGGACGGGACTTGCCCTTGGTGGGTGGGGAATTGAAGTAGGGGTCTGATCTCCACATCAGGGCATTTGTCTGAGTCAGCAGAGAAACATTTAAGGCTGAGAGTGAAACAGCTGATCTGTGGTAGCCTAAATGGAAGGAGAATCAGAGAGTCCTTGCCGCAGCCACACATACCTCAGACAGGGATGCAGGTCCCCTGGAAGGTGCAGTGGCTGAGAGTTGGAGTTTCAGGATTGTGGAGCAATCTCAGGGTGGGGATTACTGCTGAGTGAGGAGAGACAGATCGAAGGGAGGTGAGGGAGGAGACTGTGGTGGGAAATGCCACAAATGTAGAGGAAAGCCAGGCATCCATGAAAGCAAGTCGATACTGCTGAGTCACCCGTAGCGGGTGGAGCATAGCCTCTCTCTCCATCCACATGCCAGCATCCAGCATCAGCAGCTGAACAATATAGAGACTGGCCCATCAAATGCCTGGCACAGAGTAGGACCCAACCCAGGGTGCCCCTTTAAGTGACTCATGCACCTGAACTATAGAGCAGGGCCCCAACCAGGTGCCCCTTAAATGCCTGATGCCCCAGTCTACAGAGTAGGACCCCAGCCAGGGGGGGCCCTCTATGTGCCTGATGCGCCAAACAACAGAGAAGGACCCCAGGCAAGGAAGCCCTCTAGGTGCCTGAATGGGCGGAGCTCTAGAGAAAGACTGGCCAAAGAGGCCTTCTGATTCCCAGCTACAAAAGGCTCAAAAAAGAAAGACTCCGATAGGGCCATAACTGCTGCAGCAGAGGCAGTCCGTGTTCCAGAACACTTGGCGCCACCTGGGTCCCCACAAGCCAAGAAGCTGGGCCACCTTCACACGCAACTCTCACTGGGGCAAAGCTCCCACAGGCAAAAAGTCTTGCACCTATGCACACAGGGTCTCTTTGGTAGTGTCCGACTGTTTATGACCCTGAAGTCTGTGGCCTGTCAGGCTGCTCTATCAGGGAGGGGTGTTCTCCAGGCAAGAATACTGGAGCCTATTGGCCAATACTGGTTGCCATACCCTCCTAGAGCACTATATTTCCTGCTGCCCTAGCCGCCCACCCACTCCCCTGAGTACCTGGTGCTGCCAGAACCCCTGCGACCCAAGCAGCTGCACCACCTCCTCACCGGGCCCTCCCAGGGGCAAATCCAGATCCTCCAGGGCAGCCTCAGGAGCAAACCCTAGTAGACAACCCACATGCAGAGGTGGAAATAAAACCACAGCTGAAACCCAGGGGCAGTGTGGCTAAGGAATAAAATCCAAAACCTTCCTACCAGCTGTATCAGCTGCAGATTAAATCCACACAATCCACTAGGCAGACTCTGTGTCTATGGAATAGATAAACGGACATTGAGAGCTCCCACAAAAGAAAACGCACTAGTTCTGATAGCTGTGAACATTGGAAGCAAGAACACACAGGAGTAGGATCAGAATAGAATCTGAGCTGCTCCCACAGCAGGACCAGAGATCAGCACAGTGTTGGAGGGAATTCTAGGGAGGTGAGGTGGACTGTGACTCCCAGCAAGGGAAAGGACTCTGACAGCAGTGACTCAAGAAAAGCATTTATTATTCTTATATTTTGACGTGCTCTATAGGTTCTTTTGGATTTTTTTTCTTTTTTTTTTTTTGTTTCCTTTTCTCCCCCCTCTGTTGTAGTTGTCAATTTTATTGGCACTATGAAATATAATTAAGCTTTTGAGCTTTTTTTTCTCAGCCACATTTTTTATTGTTGTTATAAACCTCTGCTTTTGCAGTTCTGTGTTTTCCCTTTTTCTCTCTCTTTTTTTAATTTTAATTTTTTTAAACTTATTATATTTTTTCTATATTTATTCCTTTGTTTGCCTTTCATACTTTTCTTTCCGCCTTGCAGTTAATCTTCAATGTATATAAATCTTCTTCATCTACCTCTGTTTAACTTGGCATATCTATTCTTTCTTTCTTTTCTTTCTTTCCTTTCCTCTCAACATTTTGTTAGTCTTATTAAACCTTGCTTTAGTATTGTTTTCCAGTTTGTGCTTTAGTTAGTTTTGTTCTTAGCTGGTAAATATAATTTTTGATTTCCTTTTTTCACCAAGTCAATATATTGTACATTTTTGTTGGATTGTTTTCACTTTGCTCATGGGTATATATGTATATGTGTATATTCCATTATTTTGATTATATTTGCCTGATTTTGTAACTGCCATTTGTCTGGGATTCATCTTTGGTTTCTTGTTTTTGGATATTTGTTTTTATCTCACTTAATGCCATAATAAGCCACATGTGGAATCTTCATTCCTGGCCAGAGATGAAGCCCTGAGCCTTTGGAGGGAGAGCACTGACTCCAAGACCTGAGACCACCAGAGAACTAACACTGGGGGTATCAAGTAGTGAGGCCTCACAGAAAGGAAACCACCTGAATACAAGACCCAGCATCATCCAGTAGCACCCTGTGCAGGATGCCTCATCTAAGCAACAAATAAAACAAAAATACAAACCCAATCATCAGTAGACAGGATTACCACTTCACTCAGCTTGCCCATCAGAGGAAAAACAAACAAACAAACAGAAAGTCAGGACAAATATCACCATATACAAGGCTAACACAAACCACCGGACCAACTTTAGGAGGGCAGAAACCAAAAGGAAGAAAGAATTCAATCAACACTGAAGCCTGGGTAAAGGAGACCTCAAGCACAGTAAGTTAAACAATAAATAATAATGAAAAGGAAGAGAAATACTACACACATGAAGGAACAAACTAGAAACACAGAAGTCCAAATAGGCAAACTACCTGAAAAAGAATTCAGAATAATGACAGTAAAGATTATCAAAAACCTTGAAAACAAAATGGAGAAAATGCAAGAATCAATTAACAGACATAGAAGAACTAAAGAATAAACATACAGAGACAAACAACACAATTACTGAAATTAATACTCTAGAAGGAATCAATAGCAGAATATCTGAAGCAGAAGAATAAATCAGTGAGCTGGAAGATAAAATGGTAGAAATAACTTCTAAAGAGCAGAATAAAGTGAAAAGAATGAAAAGAACTAAGGACAGTCTCAGAGACCTCTGGGACAGTATCAAATGCAACAACATTCAAATTATAGGGGTCCCAGAAGAAGATGAGAAAAAGAAAGGGTATGAGAAATTTTTTGAAGAGATTATAGTTGAAAATTTCCCCAACATGGAGAAGGAAATAGTCAATCAAGTCCAAGAGGCACAAAGAGTCCCATACAGGATAAACCCAAGGAGAAACATGCCAAGACACATACTAATCAAAATAACAAAGACTAAACACAAAGAAAGAATATTAAAGCAGCAAGGGAGAAGCAACAAGTAATATACAAGGAAAATCCCATATGCTTTGCAGCTGATCTTTCAGCAGAAACTCTGCAGGCCAGAAGGGAATGGCAAGATATATTTAAAGTATTGAAAGGGAAAAATCTACAGCCAAGGTTACTGTACCCAGCAAAGGTCTCGTTCAAAATTGATGGAGAAATAAAAAGCTTTTCAGACAAGCAAAAGTTAAGAGAATTCAGTACCACCAAACCAGCTTTACAACAAAAGTTAAACAGACTTATATAGTTAAGAAATAGAAGAGAAGAAAAAAGATCTACAAAATCAACCCCCAAAAATTAAGAAAATGGCAATAGGAAGATGTATATAAACAATTGTTTTAAATGTAAATGGATTAAATGCTTCAACCAAAAGACACAGACTGACTTAATGGATTAAAAAAAAAAAAACCATATATATGCTGTCTACATTCTTTTAGAAGTGTAGACCCACTTCACCTAAAGATACACATAGTCTGAAAGTTAGAGGATGGAAAAATATATTCCATGCTAATTGAAAGCAAAAGAAAACTGGAGTAGCAATTCTCATATCAGACAAAATAGACCTTAAAATAAAATAGATAACAAGAGATAAGGACGGACACTACATAAAGATCAAGGGATCAGCCCAAGAGGAAGGCATAACAATTGTAAATATCTATGCACCCAGCACAGGAGCACCTCAATACACAAGAGAAGCACTAAGACATAAAAGGAGAAATTGACAGTAAGACAATAATAGTAGGAGACTTTAACACCCCACTCTCACCAACGGACAGATCATCAAAACAAAAAATTAATAAGGAAACGTTAAGTCTTAAGTGAAACATTAGATGACATAGATCTCAATATCTTCAGGACATTCCATCCAAATGCAGAAGAATACACCTTCTTCTCAAGTGTGCATGGAACATTCTCCAGGATAGACCACATCTTGGGTCACAAATCAAATTTCAGTAAATTTAAGAAAACTGAAACCACATCAAGCACCTTCTCTGACCACAATGCTATGAGACTAAATATCAATTACAAGAAAAAAACTGTGATAAACACAAACACATGGAGATTAAACAACACATTTCTAAGTAACTAATAAGTTACTGAAGAAATCAAAAGGGAAATCAAAAAATTTCTAGGAACACTTGGCAATCAAAACACGACTACTCAAAACCTATGGGATGCAGCAAAAGCAGTTCTAAGAGTGACATTTATAGCAACACTATCCTACCTCAAGAAACAAGAAAAACATTGAATAGACAACCTAACTTTACACCTAAAACAACTGGAAAAAGAAGAACAAAAAACCTCGAAATTAGTAGAAGGAGAGAAATCATAAAGAACTGAACAGAAATAAATAAAAATGAAATGAAAGAAACAATACTAAAGATTAATAAAACTAAAAGTTGTTTCTTTGAGAAGATAAAGAAAATTTACAAACTGTTAGCAAGATTCATCAAGAAAAAAGAGAGAAGAATCAAATCAACAAAATTACATATGAAAAAAGGAGACATTACAACAGACAATGCAGAAATACAAAGGAATATAAGAGACTACTATGAACAACTATATGGCAATAAAATGGATAACTTAGAAGAAATGGACAGATTCTTAGAAAAATTCAATCTTCCAAGACTGAACCAGGAAGAAATAGAAATTATGAACAATTCAATTACAAGCACTGAAATTGAAGTTGTGATCAAAAATCTCCCAAAAAACAAAAGCCCAGGACCAGATGGCTTCATGGGAGAATTCTATCCAACATGTAGAGAAGAGCTAATGCTTATCCTTCTAAAACTCTTTCAAAAAATTGCAGAGGAAGGAAAACTTCCAAACTCATTCTACAAGGCCACCATCACCCTGATACCAAAACCAGACAAAAACAACACAAAAAAGAAAACTACAGGCCAATATCACGGATGAACATAGATGCAAAAATCCTCAACAAAATTTTGGTAAACAGAATTCAGCAAAACATCAAAAAGCTCATACACCATGACCAAGTTGGGTTTATTCCAAGAATGCAAGGATTCTTCAAATATGAAATTCAATCAATGTGATATACTATAGTAACAAATTGAAAGATAAAACCTTATGATCATCTCAATAGATGCAGAAAAAGCCTTTGAGAAAATTCAGCACCCATTTACAATGAAAACTCTTCAAAAAATGGGCATAGAAAGAACCTACCTCAATACAGTAAAGGCCATATATGATAAGCCTACAGCAAACATTATTCTCAATGGTGAAAAACTGAAAGCATTCCCCCTAAGATCAGGAACAAGACAAGGGTGTCCACTTTCACCACTATTATTCAACATAGTTCTGGAAGTCCTAGCTACAGCAATCAGAGAAGAAAAAGAAATAAAAGGAATCCAGATTGGAAAAGAAGAAGTAAAACTCTCTCTGTTTGTAGATGACATGATACTGTACATAGAAAACCCTAAAGATAGTATCAGAAAATTACTAGAGCTAATCAGTGAATTTAGCAAAGTTTCAGGATACAAAATCAGTACACAGAAATCACTTGTTTTTCTATACACTAACAATTAAAAATCAGAAAGAAAAATTGAGGAATCAATACCATTCACCCTTGCAGAATAAAAAAGTAAATATCTAAGAATAAAGCTACCTAAGGAGACAAAAGAACTTTACATGGAAAATTACAAGACACTAATGAAAGAAATCAAAGATGACATAAACACATGGAGAGATATCCCATGTTCCTGGGTAGGAAGAATCAGTATTGTAAAAATAACTATAATACCAAATGCAATCTACAGATTCAATGAGATCCCTATCAAATTACCAATGGCATTTTTCACAGAACTAGAACAAAAAATTTCACAATTCATATGGAAACACAAAAAACCCCAATAGCCAAAGCAGTCCTGAGAAAGAAGAATGGAGCTGGAGGAATCAATCTTCCTGACTTCAGATTATCCTACAAAGCTACAGTCATCAAGACAGTATGGTCCTGGCACAAAAACAGCAGTATAGACCAATGGAACAATATAGAAAGCCTAGAAATAAACCCATGCGCCTATGGGTACCTTATTTTTGATAAAGGAGGCAAGAATACACAATGGGGCAAAGACAGCCTCTTCAATAAATGGTGCTGGGAAAACTGGACAGCTACATCTAAAAAAGGAATGAACTTAGAACACTTCCTAATACCATACACAATGATAAGCTCAAAATGGATTGAAGACCTAAATGAAGACCAGAAACTGTAAAACTCTTAGAGGAAAACACAGACAGAACACTCGTTGACATAAACCAAAGCAAGCTCCTCTATGACCCACCTTCTAGAGTAATGGAAATAAAAACAAAAGTAAACAAGTGGGACCTGTTAAAAGCTTTTAAAAAACTTAAAAACTTTGGCACAGCAAAGGAAACTATAAGCAAAATGAAAAGATAATCCTCAGAGTGAGAGAAAATAATAGCAAATGAAACAAGTGACAGAGGATTAATTTTCAAAATATACAAGCAGCTCATACAAATCAATGCCAGAGAAACAACCCAATCAAAAAGTGGGGGAAAGACCTAAACAGGCATTTCTCCAAAGAAGACATACAAATGGCTAAAAAACAGAAGAAAAGATCCTCAACATCACTCATTATTAGAGAAATGCAAATCAAAACTACAATGAGATATCACCTCACACCAGTCAGAATGGCCACCATCAAAAAGTCTACAAACAATAAATGCTGGAGAGGGTGTGGAGAAAAGGGAACACTCTTGCACTGTTGGTAGGTATGTAAATTGATCCAGCCACTATCAAAGACGGTATGGAGATTCCTTTAAAAACTAGTAATAAAACCACCTTGTGACCCAGCAATCCCACTCCTAGGCATACACCCCGAGGAAACCAAAATTGAAAAAGACACATGTATCCCATTGTTCATTGCAGCACTACTTACAATAGCTAGAACATGGAAGCAACTTAGATGTCCATCAACAGATGAATGGATAAAGAAGTTGTGGTACATACACACAGTGGAATATTAAGTGAAAGTTGCTTAGTCGTGTCTGATTCTTTGCAACCCTGTGGACTATACAGTCCATGGAATTCTCCAGGCCAGAATAATGGAGTGGAATAATCCCTTCTCTAGGGGATCTTCCCAATCCAGGGATCAAACCCAGATCTCCCGCATTGCAGGCAGTTCTTTACCAGCTGAGCCACAAGGGAAGCCCAAGAATACTGGAGTGGGTAGCCTATCCCTTCTCCAGGGTCTCCTACACTGCAGGTGGATTCTTTACCAGCTGAGCTGTATTACTCAGCCATAAAAAGGAATGCATTTGAGTCAGTTCTAATGAGCTGGATGAACCTAGAACCTATTATACAGAGTGAAGTAAGTCAGAAAGAGAAAGGTAAATATTGTATTCTAACGCATATATAGAGAATCTAGAAAAATGGTACTGAAGAATTTATTTACAGGGGAACAATGGAGAAACAGACATAGAGGACAGACTTATGGACATGGGGAGAGGGGAGGAGAGGGTGAGAGGTATGGAAAGAGTAACATGGAAACTTATATTACCATATGTAAAATGGCCAATGGGAATTTTCTGCATGGCTCAGGAATCTGAAATAGGGGCTCGGTATCAACCTAGAGGTGTGGGATGGAGAGGGAGGTGGGAGGGAGGTTCAAAAGGGAGGGGATATATGTACACCTATGGCTGATTCATGTTGAGGTTTAACAGAAAACAACACAATTTTGTAAAGCAATTATCCTTCAACAAAAATAAATAAATTGAAAAAATAGAAAATAAAAATGTAAGGTTCTGCTGTACAATGCAGGGAGATCAAAATAACAACAACAACAACAACAAAACAAGGAAGTCTAAATAAAGGATGGATCTTAATATTAAATGTATATACATATATATATATATATATATGTGTGTGTGTGTGTATATATATATATGTATATATATATATATATACACACACATATAAAATCTGCCTGCAAAATGCAGGAGACCCAGGTTCAATTTCTGGGTCAGGAAGATCCCCTGGGGAAGGCAATACCCACTCCAGTATCCTTGCCTGGAGAATTCCACGGACAGAGCAGACTGGAGGACTACAGTCCATGGGGTCGCAAAGAGTCGGACATCAACTGAGAATGCATATGTTTTCATACATGTATATAACTGAAATTTTTATTTAAATGTCAACTATGAGTAAAGTTGATCATTTCCTATGTTTAATTCTTTTTTATAGGTTTTATTTGAAAGGAAAGGAGGAAGGGAAAGGGGAGTAAAGGAAGGAAGGACGGAGGAAACAAAGAATGGATTTTCTCATTTAAAAATTTTTTCATTCTTTTTCTTTATATTACTCTTAATTTTGATTTTAAATTTTATACTTTAGTTTTTAAATTTTTTTTCTTTTCTCTTACTTTTATTCTGAATCTTTGTAGTTTTGATTTATATTAATGTTTTCATTGTTAATTTTCAACCACTTCACTTTTTAAATCACCATTTTAACCTTTTACCCTCTTTGCAGAGCTCCATTTCAATTTCCTCCTTTTTTATACAAACTTCTTGAATTGCCTTTGTTTGTGAAGAAGGATGTTCTGGCTACAGTGGGAAAGCCAGCAAGCAGGAGAGGTGGGAAAATTACCTTGCTGCCTGACTGAGATCTGCTGCTGCATAACAATCACTCCAGAGTGGACTGGCTGAAAACCACAAGAGTCACTTATTATTGCCCATGATTCCTGTGGGTCAGAATTCACACAGGGCACCCCAGGGGAACTGGTTTCTTCTCCATTATGTCTGGGGCACAGCTAGAAGTCTGAAGTCTGGCACCTGGAATCATCCAAAGGCTTGTTTACTCACCAAACTGGCATTTGATTCCAGCTGTCAGCTGAGACTTGAACTTGGGCTGCTGGATGGAAACCCACAGGCACAGCCTCACGATGGGGCCTGATCTTCCACACAATACGGTGGCTGTGTTTGAAAAGCGAACAAGCTGAGAGAGAGGGAGACAAAAAAGACAGCAAGTGGAATCATATTACCTAATCATAATGTAGACTTGAAAGTCACACAGCATCACTTCTGCCACATTCTGTTGGTCAAGGCAGTTGCAAACACACATCTAGTTTTAATGGGCAAAACTATTGTCAGTATCATACTCTCTGAAGCGCATATGCGATGGGACACGTGTTAGTGTAACCACACTTAGAAGATGCAATTTGCCAGAGTGCCAGATACATCCGAAACAATCCTTCCAAGTTTTCTGCCTAAATGAACTTCATGGCTTCCAAGTTTGGCTACAAAAATAAATAAATAAGTGCATTAATGAATGACTTCACCTGGTTTGTGCTATGTGCTTAGTCGCTCAGGCATGTCCAACTCTGTGTGACAGCATGGACTGTGGCCTGCCAGGCTCCTCTGTCCTGGGAGATTCTCTAGGCAAGAATACTGCAGTGGGTAGATGTTCCCTTCTCCAGGGGATCTTCCCAGCCCAGGGATCAAACCCATGTCTCCTGCATTGCAGGCCGATTCTTTACCATCTGAACCACCAAGGGCTCACATGGTTTAAGATGATTTAAAATACTTTCTAATACTTTTAAAAATACTTTTTAAATCATCTTAAATACTTAAATCTTACAATACTTTTGTCTCGCCTCCACTGGGTTCATTGAAGATTTTATCTGATAGACAAAATGTCCAACTCTTTGTGACCCCATGGACTGTAGCCCACCAGGCTCCCCTGTCTATGGAATTCTTCAGGCAAGAATACTGGAGTGGGTTGCCATTTACTTCTCCAGGGGATCTTCTTGACCCAGGTCTCCTGCATTGCAGGCAGTCTCCTGCATTGCAGGTGGATTCTTTACTGAGTGAGCCACTAGATTATTATTGAAAATAATGTATAAGATACCCCAATCACTACTACTTAGCTCTGTTTCTATTTCATTCCTGGAATTACAGCATTCCAGAACAGCAGGGAATCTGAAACTTTAGAGTTTTCTTGAGCAGTTTAAGCAAGTGATTCAGTGAAACTAAAAGCAACAATCTCCAACATATTGCCTGGTTAGGTTTTGATAACTTGATTTCTAGTCACTAGAACTAGCAAAGGAGAAAAACCTTGAGAATATATTTATTTTTATGTTTGGAATATGGTCAATCACAGTTGTGTAACTTAAGATTCTGATTTTTACCTGTGTGATTCCTTTCTGGCAGCAATGTAAAATAAAACAATACCACCTTCTCCAAAGTGTGTTGAGTCTTTACCTCCAGTACACATATTCATCATGTAACTCATTTGCTATTAATTCTGGAGAAACTTTTGTGTCTGCAGCAGCACTTATTTCTGCAGATTGGGAGAAGCAAAGCTGTTAACTTCATTCACAGACATCCCTGAAATTGCCAGTCAGCTTCACCCTTGGCCTTCAGAAAGCTGAATAGCCAAATGCATATTTCAACATCACTTACAGCATCAATAAACTTGCAGCTAATTAATTTCCATGAGAATGTTTACTTATCGTCATAACTACTCAGCCTAACAATGCCTAATAATTGCTTGTTCATGTTCTTTAGAGCCTTCATGATATCTGCATCAGAGAGGGGTTTCATGGATGTTGTATGTAATTTTGAAGATTTTCTTGCTTTGAAAATCTTCGGGTGGCACAGTTGATCTACTTTTAATTTTCCTCACAAATGTGAGAAAGACATTTTTTTGTGTGAAAGACCTGAGCCTTAAATGAAAATAAATAATAATTAAATGCAATTTTTAATGTCATTTTATTTACATTTATGAATGCTAATACCCAAATGATTCTACAATGTTTAAAATTGTATTATCTACTCCCTTTTATTTTCTCTTGCATTATTTAAACTTGTGCAACTATATATATATATATATAAAAGTTTTCAAGAATATGTACTATTCTTCCAAAAGTTTACCAAGTTAAGATACTTGTAATATTTTAGTAACTGCCAATCTGTTTCCCTACTCACTATTTAAAAGTTTTTGTCACTACAAGCAATAAATGCTGGAGAGGGTGTGGAGAAAAGGGAACCCTCTTACACTGTTGGTGGGAATGCAAATTAGTACAGCCACTATGGAAAAGAGTGTGGAGATTTCTTAAAAAGCTGGAAATAGAACTGCCATATGACCCAGCAATCCCACTTCTAGGCATACACACCGAGGAAACCAGATCTGAAAGAGACACGTGCACCCCAATGTTCATCGCAGCACTGTTTATAATAGCCAGGACATGGAAGCAATCTAGATGCCCATCAGCAGACGAATGGATAAGGAAGATGTGGTACATATACACCATGGAATATTACTCAGCCATTAAAAAGAATTCATTTGAATCAGTTCTAATGAGATGGATGAAACTGGAGCCCATTATACAGAGTGAAGTAAGCCAGAAAGATAAAGACCATTATAGTATACTAACACATATATATGGAAAGAATTCATTTGAATCAGTTCTAATGAGATGGATGAAACTGGAGCCCATTATACAGAGTGAAGTAAGCCAGAAAGATAAAGACCATTACAGTATACTAACACATATATATGGAATTTAGAAAGATGGTAACGATAACCCTATATGCAAAACAGAAAAGAGACTCAGATGTATAGAACAGACTTGTGGACTCTGCGGGAGAAGGCGAGGGTGGGATGTTTCAAGAGAACAGCAATCGAAACATGTATATTATCAAGGGTGAAACAGATCACCAGCCCAGGTTGGATGCATGAGACAAGTGCTCGGGCCTGGTGCACTGGGAAGACCCAGAGGGATCGGGTGGAGAGGGAGGTGGGAGGGGGGACTGGGATGGGGAATACATGTAAATCCATGGCTAATTCATTTCAATGTATGACAAAAACCACTGCAATGTTGTAAGGTAATTAGCCTCCAACTAATAAAAATAAATGGAAAAAAAAAGTTTTTGTCACTGTTTTTATATAAAACTAACAAGTTTGCTAATCAACTTTTATTCCTGTACATTTGACTCCAGACATCTGATAGAATTTCAACATGTAAAGCACATAAGGATATTATTTCGCTCTATCGATGCATGGCTTATGCACACCTCTATTTGAAAAAGAAATCAAATATTAACAATGACTCCAAAACATGCTTTGCTCATACCACTGATTTGTTATGGTTGATAAGATATGATAGGAATCTAGTTTGCTCAAAGTGTAAATGCTAGGATGCCAGAAATGAAGCAAACTTTCATCTATTTGGCTTTCCAAGGACTAAGAGCACAGTTGAGTCAAACATGGTGGCCCAAGGGGACCTTTGGCTACACTAGGAGTTCTGATGGAAATCCTAGAATTTCCTAAGACCCAGTCAGCAGTGTCACAAGACATATGACTTGAAAACTGCAACTTTGGGGTTAGTTAGATACTTTCTCCCAAAGGTTTCTCCTTGTATTCCAGTTCTCATTTACCCCTGGATTTAGATTTTGACAAATATACAAAATATTATTCATATGGAAGGTAATTCCTCATTGTAGCTACTTTCTGCATTTTCCACATTTATATACATGCTGCCTCTCCCTTCATTTTTTTTCTTTAATATAAAACATATGTGCCAAAACTATAGACAAAGGAAAACGCTTCCTTGATAGTCTCAGGTTTCCAACTGTCAATGTTTTATAAAGTTATTGTCATGAAAACTTGTCTCCACTTCTAGGGGTGGTCTCAGTAAAACAATCCGGTCAGCAAAGTTTATCCCTATATCTGCTCACACCCACTACACACTACCTCCCTCCTCCAGAGGAGTGCCCTTCCAGATATCTGAAGCTCAGCTTTCCACCAAATCTCTCCTTGCCTCTTTGCCACAACTTTTTTATCCTGTTCACTTTCCCAAATCCCTGACCTGCCTCCAGGTAACAAGGAAGAGGAAAAAGGGCAAGGGGGTATATTCTGAATGTGTCACCCCACTCTTTGGACATACTTGTATTTTATTGAGGTACTTTAGAGAAAAGGTTTATCCGAAAGAAGTTATTACAAGGCAATTTTAGGTATTCCAGCAGTGTGATACTGAGAGTAACGATTGATGTAGAGAAAAACATTTTTTGAACAAGAAAATTTTTCTGCATCTAACACATTACACTACAAATTTCAGTATTAGTCTTTCAATTGTAGAGGATCAGGTGTGACCTCTTCAACATTCCCCTAGCCTTGCTGGGGCCCCTTTTCCATTCTCCCACAGCATCCTACTCATGTCCCAGTCACTGTACACGCTATGGAGATTCCATAAAAGCTACTTGGCCATAAGTAACAACCAGTAGATAATAGAGATAAGATTTGAACCTGGGCCTCTCTGTTATCAGAACCTATGTTCTCATAACCCCATGTCCATCCATTGCAGTACTGTTCACAATGATCAAGGCATGGAAACAAATCAAGTGTCTATCAATGGATGATAAAGAAATAGATATATATATGGGCTTTCTAGGTGAAGTGGGCTCCACCTATATATATATATATATATATATATATATATAGGCTCAGTGGAGTGGTAAAGAAACTGCCTGCCAACGCAGAAGGCACAGCTTTGACCTTTGGGTTAGGAAGATCCCCTGGAGCAGGGCACAGCCACCCACTCCAGTATTCTTGCCTGGGAAATCCCATGGACAGAGGAGCCTGGAGAGTTACAGTCCATGAGATCACCGAAGAGTTGGACACAACTTAGCAACTAAAACAATAACGACTTGTAACAACATGGCTGGACCTTGAGGACATGGTGCTAAGCGAAACATGTCAGATAAAAACAAATACTGTATGAAAAAAAAAAATACTGTATGAATGCTTTGTGATTCCATTTATATGTTAAATTTAAAAAAAAAAAAAAAAGCCAAACTCATAGAAACAGAGAGTAAAATAGTGTTTCCAGAGGCTGAGGGTGGGAGGAATGAGAAGATGTTGGTCAAAGGGTACAAATTTCCAATTGTGAGATGAGTAAAGAGGGATCTACTCTTTACCATGTTGACTATAGTTAACAACACTGTTTTTACAAACTTGAAAGTTGCAAAGAGAGTAGATCTTAAATGTTCTTGCCATACACCAAAAAATATTGTAATATATGAGGTGATGGACGTGTTAATTAACCTTAGTGTGGTACCATTTTGCAATATACACCTGTATCAAATCATCATACTGTTGTACACCTTGAATGGACATGATGTTATATGTCAATTATATCTCAATAAGGCTGAAAAAATTCAATTTAACAAAATGTCTCCTATACAGTCTTGGCATGCAGTAGGAGCACAGTGAATGTGGAAAGCTTTCTGGACAAGAGGCATCAGGTTGTGCTGGGAAGAGCACTGAACTTCGCCAGTAACTTAGAGGAGTCACTTTTCTTCTATGAGTCTCAGCTCTTCTTCCCTAACATGAGGAGACTGGTCTCATTATGAGGGAAACTTAGTATTGAATAATTTGCTACTGGGCCTGCAACTCCAAATCAAGCACCTTTACACAATGTTTCTCCTCAGAAAGAAGCATATGTCTTTAAAATAGTTCAATTGCAGAACTATAAGAAGAAATATTCTACTTACTCCACTTATCAGTTTATATAAAAATAGAAGTGCCTCAGAAAACACTAAAACCTAATAAAGTGTTTTAGATGCCTAAGTGAAAATAATATGTATATGTAAAAACCCTGAAAGCAAAGAATAAACTTTCTTTTGATATTTGGCAGCCCCAGAAAGGGATGATAGATTATGCATTTGCTTGTTTGGAATTCTATTTATATTCAATTCAGTGCTGTAGGATTTAGACATCATGAAAATGTTTCAGCTCTTAGGGAAGAAAAAAGAAAGAAGAGATAATAAAGTTAATCCTTGGATTAAATGGAGTAAAATTAAAGGAAATTTAAACACACCTCAGAATACAACATATTCTGTTGTATGGAAGAAAACATATCTTCCAAGGAAAAAAATGGAGTGCATCATGCTGGTAAATGCAAGCTCAATAAAAAGAAAGATATATTTATAGATTTGCCACATTGCTGAAGCATACACCAGAGCTTCACTCTATAGATTTAAATACATAATTGCTTCAGAGTCCTACGAACTGAGTTTAAACCTATAATTGTTTAAGCCCCTATTGTAAGCAAAGCTTTGCAAACTCTCAAATATGTCCAGAAAAAAAAATGCTACCCTCAGCTGTTGCTAGAAAAACAATAAGAAGACATTCAATAGCATTTAAGTTATAAGAAAATATTCAACTATCATTTCTTCTAATTTAGAACAGCAACCAATTAAATCCAAATCTTGCACAGATCTTCATTTAAGTTTTAAAACCTATTTTTATTAAAAACTTTAAAAAGGATTTGTGTTTTCTTAAGTATTCCCAGCTGGATGCATTATCTGTACTGAATTTATAATTCAAAGTAGCAGTGCCAGGTGGTCCCATAGGCTTAATGAGGATTTGATTGTAAGTGCAGAGGAAAAAAATTGAAATAGAAATATGTTTAGGACACCTATATTTCTAACTTGTCTAGATGCTACCTTTTAGCTAAAGGTTCATCTTTGTCCCTAACAGAGACATGGCAGAAATAGTAGGGATGGTCAACAGCCCTGTGCTGGAATTTTCTTTTGGCCTTTTCCCGGACTATAGCCTGTATAACTGGAAACTCTGGAATAAACCAAAGCAGGCTACCTCTAAATGATTCCAGATGCATTGCTATCTATGGAGCGATGTTTTAAAGATAATTTTAAAGGATGAGAGGTTGTAAAAGGAAAGAGGAAGAAATCTTTTGCAGCTGATATTTGAGGAAGGAGAGTTATTGTAATAAAATACAGCATATGTGTAATAAACTGCTGTCTTGCCAAAGTGATCAGTTACCCTAAGAGATAATTCTCTTGGAGTTTAGGTATGTAGGTTTGATGGCAGAAAGGCAAAAATGACTTTGAAAAAGGCAGGAAAGTAATTTTGAACTCTACGGTTGACATGGGATAAAGGAGAGGCAGAAATACAGAGGTTTTTCACTATGTGAGTGAAAATTCTTTTTTTTTTTTTTGAAAATTCTTTAAATTAACAGAAATAATGAGGCAAGCCCTAGACTCTCAAAACGATGATTTTAGCAGGGGTCTTAGAATATAATATTTGGTTCTCAGGAGCTTGAGAGGCTTTATTTCCTATCTGGGTTACATATGAAAATAAACAATGGGGCAGACTTCCCCAGTGGCCCAGTGGTAAAGAATCCACCTGCCAACGGAGGGGACATGGGTTCCAACCCTGGTCCAAGAAGATCCCACATGCTGCGGGGCAGCTAAACCCACGTCCTGCAACTACCGAAGCCGGCAATCCTTAGAGCCCACGCACTGAAACGAGAGAAGCCACTGGAAAAGAAACCTGCACACCACAGCTAGAGAGCAGCCTCCGCTCGCTGCAACTAGAGAAAGTCCAGGTGTAGCCGCAAAACCCCAGCACAGCCAAGTTAAACAGTAATTTTTTTTTAATTTAAAAATGAAGATAAACAATGGGACATACAGGGGTCTACATATAGAGATCGAAATTTCTGAACAGCAAGTGTAGTTAATTATAGGAAATGCTGCTTGGTCTAGAAGAAAGCTCTAAAGTCATTTAGTCCTAGCCCATTCTTCTGATTGCAGCCTGAACACGTTCAAGCCATCACAAACAAACAGCTCGTCACATCCTCCCTCCTGTAAGAGTCCACCCCTCTTTCTGCCTACCCTGGGGACATTTCCAGGTTTTAACAGCTCAGAGCAGTATTTACAGAAGATTTGCATTACTAGGTAACCCCCTAGTCCTTACAGATCTATCCACCATATAAAGTCAAGAGATCTTGTCAGATTTCATGAATTAATCCATTTCCTGAGAAATACTTTAATAATTCAGCAATAAGATTAATAATAGAGAATGTTGCTGAAACTACAGCTAATATGTTTCCCAAAAGGAATCAGCAGTGGTATCAAGACTTTCAAATACCTTTTTTCTTTACCTTAAATATTATTTCAAATTTAGTCAGGCTTCCCAGGTGGTTCAGTGGTAAAGAATCCAAAGAATCCACCTGCCAATGCAGGAGACCCTGGAGACACAGGTTTAATTTCTGGGTTGGGAAGATCCCCTAGAGTAGGAAATGGCAACCCTCTCCAGTATTCCTGCCTGGAAGCCCCATGGATAGAGGAGCCGGGTGGACTATAGTCCATGGGGTCACAGAGTCAGACATGACTGGGCAATAGCACAGCGCAGAGGGAAGAAATATTTTTTGAAAACATTCTGGCTGCAAAGTAACTTGTCAGAGTTGTTTACAATTAATTGGGATAGAACCACTGTCAATTAAAATGGATTTGCCACACCTTACTCACCCAAAACAGCTGAGAGGCTAAAGGAGAAATTCAGCATGTCATTAAAATTTAGTGACAATCAGGATTGAAAGTGGTCATAACAAATGAGGAGACAAGGGCAGAATGGGTGACTAAAATGTATTTCAAGCAATATAATTTCATTTAGCCATCACTGTTAGTTCACTCTTTGTTCATCTTTAATTTATATTTTCCCTGGTGGAGTGACTAAAATGAAGGCAGGTTTAAATAAAGAGAGGAAATAAAGGAACCAGATAATCCATGAATTTGATACCCATCTGTTGAATAATGTAACATTTACCACAATAGCAATAGCCCACTTTGGGTTTTATCTCTAGGCCAAAAACTAAAACATATAACAGAAACAATATTGTAACAAATTCACAAAAGACTTCAAAAATGGTCTACATCCAAAAAAAGAAATCTTCTTAAAAAATGATTTTTTTCATTCAGAAGCAAAGGCACCAATGCAACAGCCAAAATGGTCCCCTTTTTTGGCCCTTAAACTTCTCTCTTTCATTCACCAAAAGATACTCTAATCTTTGCTTGGGTGTACAAATAGCATTCATAAAAGTATATGTTATAATACAAATAATGGTCTATTTTCAGAGTTGAAAAGAAGCATTTTTATTCTTACATTTTTATTACACATTACTTCTAAGTGTCATATTCTGATTAAATGCCAATATATTTTTTATGTCAGTATTTTTCTTCCTGTGAATGTATGCAGGCCATGCACCATGGAATAAAGCTATTTATTACCTATGAAAACCTTTGCAGCAACTGTCCATGTAGATGACCTTGTTGACTTTAGTTATAATTCAGTGCATTGATAAAATCAAAACAATTTGGGAATGAGTTCAAGATGAAAATAGAAAAAAAATAGCATATTTTTCAAATGACTCTAAACAGGTAAATGTTGATCCAATGCCACTTCTTTATCCATCTGGGTTTAGGTTGTAGTTTTTGGGCCTTGGGCCTTTTGTGGATGAATACTGTACAATATAATTCATTTAGAAAATTATCCTTAGATTAAAATAACATAATTTAATGAAAGTCAATTTATTTATGACCAAAAGTGTTTGGTCTCAGATATCTTAAACTACTCAATTAGATTTAGTTGATGCTATTGCTGTTATTTTATTCTGAACTATATAGATTAGGTAATTAATCTATTTCCAATTGGTTGTGCTCATCTCTGCTGGAAAAGCCAGGCTTGGAAGCTGATAATTCCATTTGCTTCTGCTGAACTGGTTTGTTTTTCTTTTTAGCTTCTTTTGGCCAGATTGGATTTTGGCTTTGTTTACTTCTGTACTTGACTTACTTTATGATCTTTAGGTTTTCAGATATGTTAATTACTTCATGTTTTTAAAATACAGTCTAATTTGTGAGACATACTATGGAGGATCACAAAAAAGTCAAGAAGAGGAAGTTAAGTACCAAACTGCCTTTTCCATTTTATAGGAGAATGGGTTTACTTGAATGTAAATAAATGCCCTTGAAGACTGACCCACACAAAGATTGATTGCCTTGTCCAGAGGTACATCACTGTCAAGGAAAGACTCAAACTCAAGATTTTTAATCTTTTCTGTTTCAGCAGAGTATTTATAATCAGTAAACATTTTCTGAACCCTAAAATACTAGGCATTAGAATACATAGAAGATACATCTGTCTACAAAAAATTAATAGTCAGTCTAAGAAAGATATAGAGAATTTTATTTGTGCTCACCTGAGGATTATAATCTGGAAGTTAGTCTCTCAGAAAGCTCTGAGGACTGTTGCAAAGAGGTAAGGGGGAAGTCCAGATTCTATGTGGTTCTGGCAAGGCAGGTATATGCAGTCAAGCACACAGCCTGGCAGAAGTTTACTGATAGTCACAAGTAGCAGATACCTTGGTTTATGATTTTAGTGCTTTTCTAAGTATGGGAAGATGTAAGAATCCAGGTTCATAGAAATTTTTCTCCTGGAAATTTCTAACTCTTTAAGGGCCAGTTCTGTCAGTTTTCCCAGAGTGCAAAGTGCCTCATCATAATCTTTGCCCTGAATTCCTTTCAGGGTGTATTGGAGGTCAGGGACAGCAGTAGCTAATGGCTTTGATTCTTAGAGAACTGAATGATGGGCAGCATTCTTTATTTGACAAACCCCTCACTTTCAGTATTAATTTCAGTGAAGGTTTGGGGGTTATCTCACGATCAATTTGTCCCAAGGTGCTAGGAATGTACATCCCTAGATCAAGCAAGGATTTTGCTGGTGGGCCACTGAATGTGCTCTTCCTGTTAACAGTAACCAAAACTCGCTGGGCCGCTTGTCTTACCTGCCTGCCATGGTCCAAGAAATGGTTCCCCCTTGCTGCTTCTCTCCATATCTACAATTATTGATCTATCACACACAATCACAATCATTGATCTTATAGAACTGAATATTTGGTCAATATTTCAAATCACCTAATTATCTTTTTTTTTTAATCAGAGATTCAGTCACAAATTAGGTAATGCAAGAAACAATAGTCTTGTAAAATAGGTGGAATACAAGTAATCAAGCTAGTAACATTAATGGGGTCAGAAGAGGAGACACAGATGTGGAGAACAGGCTTGTGGATGCAGCAAGGGAAGCAGAGAGTGAGGACAACCTGAGAAAGTAGCCTTGACATATATACACGACCATGCATAAAATAAACAGCCAGAGGGAAGCTGCTGAATAACACAGGGGGCCCAGCCTGGCACCCTGTGATAACTCTGAAGGACAGGATGGGGTGAGGGGTGGGAAGGAGGCTCATTTATACATACATACATATATATACATAATGACACGCATATATGACTGATTCACAATGTTGTGTGGCAGAAATAGACACAACACTGTAAAGCAATTATCCTCCAAATAAAAAAAGTTAAATGTGAAAACTGAGAAAAAAATAATAGGGTCAGAGGTGAATATTTAAGCTAAGGCAATTACTTAGGGAAATTACTTAAGGGAAATTATCGGCTTTGTATATAAAGCTCACCAAAGATATGTGCATGTACAACATGTGTGATGGGTCATCGTAACCCCTTGGAGGACTGAGAAAGGAATGCTATCTTCTAAAATCTAGCATCTTCTGGGGCCAGGAGAAGAAAAATGACCTTTACAGCTAAGCAGGTATTTCTGCCACAGGGTGGTCTGGCTACCACATAAGGCAGCTGGACAGTGCACACTAGCAGGGAGGGAGGAGGCACAAGTGGGCAGAAAAAATTTCTAGGTTTAAATTTTTCTTGTCTTCCCTTAAAATATGAATTTTATTTCACTGTGTCTCTTACCTCAAAAAGCATATCCTCAAGTTAAAGAGATAGGACATCAAGGAAAATGGGAGACACATAGCACATGATATAATGAAAAGCCCGAGGGTCTGTGTCAGGAGGATGTTAGTACCATCACTTTACCTCTCTACCTGTGGTTACATCTGTGAAATAAAGACATTTATATTGGCTCTGCCTTATTACATGGGTACAATAAGGATCAGATCAAAAGAACGTGGAAGGTTCAGGCAAATCATATTGGAATTATGTAATTGAAAAACTGATCATGAAGAAACAGCATTCTAATAATTAACCTGTTTTAAATATGACAAATATCAAAATCCCATATTGAACTTCTTTAGTCTACAAAAATGGGGATTTTGGAAATCATCCTAAGGATTAGTCAGGAAGACGTAATTCTTGCTGCTTTTCCCTTTGTGATGTCAATATGTCACATTTTCCAAGAAGACAGACTACTCCTTAATACTTTTAACACCAATCTCTGAAGAAGTTCTCATGTCACTGAGATTGTTCACACAATCTTGGAAAAGGCACCTCTTCCCCAAAAGAAAACTGACTGCATCTTTAGATCCGAAAGTTGTACTTAATTAGTCTAAGGGAACTCTCATTTCCTTTGTTAGTGACTGGTTCAGTAAGAGGCTTATACTTCAACTGAGATCAAAGGAAAGTCCCCTTGCTTAAAGACAGCTGCTAGATGGAATAGCTTCCCTTGTTCCATGGGATTTTTTTAAGGAGACTACTAAGACCATGCTACTGTCTGTGCCTGAAGCCAACTCTTAAGAGTTGCAGATCACAGGTGGAAAGAATATGAATCACTATAGCGTCACAGAGCTATGGACTCAGCCACCCCTTAAGAGCAGTAATCAGTGTCCTACCAGTGATCTTCCTGTTATATGAGAAAATAAATTTCCTTAATATTTAAGCTCATTTGAGTTAAATCTCTGTTACTTTTAGATGAAAGGTGTCTGGTCTAAAATATATATCATAATAACATTAATGTAGTTCTTATAATGAACAAGACCCTTGATAAATACTCCAAGCATTATCTCACTTTATTGCATCATCCTCCAGATCTTCTAAATGTTGTCATTTGCAGATGAGGAAACTAAGGACAAATTAAGTGACTTGTCCAAGATCCTATAGGCCAAGTTTAAAGCTTAGGCAATCTGCTTCTAGGCCCTTCCTTTTTTAACAAAGCATTCTTCTAGAGTATTTAATAATACCTGATTAAAACTATGGAAAAAGCCATTCTTCTTTTTTAGTGTTTGATAAACTAAACACTAAATTAAATAGGTAGAATTATTATACTGTTTCCAATTTTCTATCCATTTCACAAGTATAATGAGCCAAAAGTTTGTTTAGTGACCCTATTTCTCTTAGACTCTCATGGATTTCCCCCAAAGATGAAAGAAATAATAAAATTAATTTTGTAGAGAAGCCAGTGGAATGTGTAATTTTTAATGAATATGCTGTGCATGCGTTTGTATGAGTCTCTTCAGTTGTGTCTGACTCTTGTGACCCCATGAGCCACAGCCTACCAGGCTCCTCTGTCTGTGGGATTTTCCAGACAAGGATACTGGAGTGGGTTGCCATGCCCTCCTCCAGGGTATCTTCCTGACCTAGGGATTGAACCCAAGTCTCCTTTGTTACCCGCAATGGCAGGTGGTTCTTTACCACTAGCACCACCTGGGAAGCCTGATTAGCTGTAGTTAATATTAATTCACAATTTTAAAATGGAAGTATAAACACTGCTATGATAGCACAGAACATCAGGACCCCCTAAACAAAAAGGAGGGGTCTTATAACTATTTTGCTGTAAAGAACATAGAAACAGTCAAACAGTGTATGATTTTTTTCCTCTTAAACAGACTGCTTATCCAACTCAACCAGGTTTATGATTAAATCTGGTTTTATGATTTGGTTTTGCTCAGGATTGGATTCCCTAGGTTGGAATGGGAAGTGTAGAGTTGTGAATACTCAGAGTCAAGTGGATACCTGATGATGAACCACTGGGAAAAAAAATGAGGCTCAGAAGTCCAAGAGACAGAAGCCTAGTGCCAAAGCCAAGAGTAAAAGACAGCAATCAACACAAGGGACAAAAAGCCTTGATCTTGAAGTTAGAATTCTAGCAGACCAGAACCAGTCCAACAGGACATGAGTTTTCAGAAGAACTGTCTCCACTGCTTCTAGGTATTCATGCTCCCTTGAAGAACTAAAGAACCTCTTGATGAAAGTGAAAGAGGAGAGTAAAAAGTTTACTTAAAACTCAACTTTCAGAAAACTAAGATCATAGCATCTGGTCCATTACTTCATGGCAAATAGATGGGGAAACAGTGACAGACTTTATTTTTGGGGGCTCCAAAATCACTGCAGATGGTGACTGCTGAAAAGTTATGACCAACCTGGACAGCATATTACAGAGAAGGCAATGGCACCCCACTCCAGTACTCTTGCCAGGAAAATCCCATGGATGGAGCCTGGTAGGCTGCAAACCATGGGGTCACTAAGAGTCAGACACGACTGAGCGACTTCACTTTCACTTTTCACTTTCATGCATTGGAGAAGGAAATGGCAACCCCCTCCAGTGTTCTTGCCTGGAGAATCCCAGGGACGGGGGAGCCTGGTGGGCTGCCGTCCACGGGGTCACACAGAGTCGGACATGACTGATGTGACTTAGCAGCAGCAGCAGACAGCATATTAAAAAGCAGAGAAATTACTTTGCCGACAAAGGTCCGTCTAGTCAAAGCTATGGTTTTTCCAGTGGTCATGTATGGATGTGAGAGTTGGACTGTGAAGAAAGCTTGAGTGCTGAAAAATTGATGCTTTTGGACTGTGGTGTTGGAGAAGACTCTTGAGAGTCCCTTGGACTGCAAGGAGATCCAACAAGTCCTTCCTAAAGGAAATCAGTCCTGAATGACCATTAGAAGGACTGATGCTGAAGCTGAAACTCCAATTCTTTGGCCACCTGATGTGAAGAAACTGACTCATTTGGAAAGACCCTGATGGTGGGAGGGATTGGGAGCAGGAGGAGAAGATAAGATGATAAGATAGTTGGATGGCATCACCAACTTAATGGACGTGAATTTGAGTAAACTCTAGGAGTTGGTGATGAACAGGGTTGCAAACAGTCAGACACAACTGAGCGACTGAACTGAACTGAACTGAAGGAGCCAAAAGGTATATGGTGACTGAGAAGATAACAATGGCTTCAAAGACTGAGTCTGGGCAGACCTCCAAGGATCTCAAAATAAAAGCCAAGATTTAAACACTTATATGTGTATGACCTTAGTGACTCATAGCAAAATGTTTCTTGCCATGGTGAAAATCTGAAAGCAGAATCTTCCTCTTGGTGCAGCAAATTATCTTGAGTAAGACACAGCACGAGAAGGCACAGCTATTATGACAATTATAAAGGTCAATAATTCTCAAGTACACTTGAGGATGTTAATGTTTTAATAATATTCAAATAGTGCAAAAGAGTAAAGACCAAGTGTCCTTTACATAATCCTTCCATCAAAAGGCATCAAGATTAACTGAAATTCAAATCTGGACTGCAGGACAGCTATCTGGAAAATAATGTTGCAAAACTACAACATGGCAAGGAAGTCAAGCTACAAAGATGAAATGAACTGCAGCCCACTGGACATGTGTTATGTATCACAGGCCATACCAGACCATGCATGCCTGTGACTGTCAATATTCAAACCTGACATAATTTCAGTGATAAACATTAAATATTTACCAGCTGGTGCACCACTACATCAGTGGGCTCATTCACCTCTCTGGAGTATACACAAAAATAAATGAATAGATCAGGAATGGTTTTCCTGAAAACTGGAAATCAATGATACCACTATGGTTACATCAATAGGTTAAGTGATTAATGGAGGCTACTGTCATTTTTTTTTAACTACTATAGTAACAAGAAAGACAAGGTAAAGAAAAAATAAGATTTTTTTATGTTTGCTTTATGTACCTTGAATGTATAAAATGAATTCTTACAGAAATCTGAGGCTACATGGACTTTTTCAAGGAACATATTATCCCAAACTAACAATGTCTCCTAATACTAAATCCAGTTCCTGTCAATCTGTCCTTAAAAATATTTTAGGTTCAGATTTTCAGTTCCTGTCTATGCTAAGAAAAAGCATGATGACTAAACCTCTTAAGGAGGAATGGGAGATGGAGCTGCAATAAACAGTGTCATAGACACATGTTAAAGAAAGAAAAATATGTATGTTTTTCTTTTAATCTATATTGTATTCTGTTAACTCTCATGCCATTTAACATCGGCTGAAACAAAAAAGCTCCCGTCATGACTTAATCATGGAAAATTCTGGTGTTAATGTTGTCTCTCTGAAATGATCACATTGGGCTCAGAAATATGAAAATCAAAGTGTTAGCCGCTCAATCGTGTCCAACTTTTTGCGACCCCATAGACTGTAGCCTGCCAGTTTCCTCTGTCCATGGGATTTTCCAGCAAGAGTACTGGAATGGGTTGCCATTCCCTTCTCCAGGGGATCTTCCAGACCCAGAGATCGAACCCAGGTCTACTGAATTGCAGGCAGATTCTTTACCATCTGAGCTACCAGGGCTACTGATATTGGGCTCAAAGAGTAGATAACTAGTCTTGGAAACTTATTTAAGGAAATGGTTTATACTAAGACTGTGACTAAAATATTAAGTTGGTGCGTTAATCCATCTCTTCAGTAGCCTAAATGAGGTCTTTTGGTAGTGTGACAATAACACATTTGTGAAGTGGCTATGACAAAACGCAATCTAAGACATGACATAGAATCTTCAGACACACCAGTCAGAGGATTCATCCCTGAATAGCTTATTCCTATTAACCTGAATCAAAGAGTTGGCCCCAGTTAATTTGAAGGAGGTCCAGAAAAGCATTTACTTCTGCTTCATTGACTACGCTAAAGCCTTTGACTGTGTAGATCACAACAAACTGTGGTAAACTCCTAAAGAGATGGGAATACCAGACCACCTTACCTGCCTCCTGAGAAATGTGTGTGCAGGACAAGAAACAACAGTTAGAACTGGACATGGAACAATAGACTGGTTCCAAATAGGGAGAGGAGTGTGTCAAGGCTGTATACTCTCATTCTGCTTATTTAATTTATATGCAGAGTACATCATGTGACATGCTGGGCTAGATCACAAGCTGGAATCAAGATTTCTGGGAGAAATAGCAACAACCTCAGATATGCAGATGATATCACTCTAATGGCAGAAAGTGAAGAGAAACTAAAGGGCTTCTTGATGAGGCTAAAAGAGGAAAGTGAAAAAGCTGGCTTAAAACTCAACATTCAGAAAACTAAGATCATAGCATCCGGTCTCATCACTTCATAGCAAACAGATGGAAACAAAGTAGAAAAAGCGACAGAATTTATTCTCTTAGATTCCAAAATCACTGTGGACAGTGACTACAGCTACAAAATTAAAAGACACTTGCTCCTTGAAAGAAAAGCTATGACAAACCTAGACAGCATATTAAAAAGCAGAGACATCACTCTGTCAACAAAGATCTGTCTAGTCAAAGCTATAGTTTTTCCAGTAGTCGTGTATGGATGTGAGAGTTGGACTGTGAAGAAGGCTGAGCACTGGAAGAATTGATGCTTTCAAATTCTGGTGCTGGAGAAGACTGTTAAGAGTTCTTTGTGATCAAACCAGTCAACCCTAAAGGAAATTAACCCTAAATATCTGGAAAGACAAGTACTGAACTGAAGCTCCAATACTTTGGCCACCTGATGCGAAAAGCTGACTCATTTGAAAAAACCCTGATGCTGGGAAAGACTAGAGGCAGGAGAAAAGAGTGATGGAGGATAAAATGATTGGATGGTATCACCAACTCAATGGACATGAGTTTGAGCAAACTCCAGGAGACAGTGAAGGGCAGAGAAGCCTGGAGTGCTGCAGTTAATGGGGTCACAAAGTCAGACACGACTAAGTGAATGAACAGCAACAACAACTCAAAGGATGAGATGACAAAGATAAAAGATATTAATGAGGCACATTGATGGAACCAGAAAATATGTCTCTTCTTTGAGAACTGGCACTAATTAAAAGGAAAATATAAGTTACAATTTATTTCTAGCCAGAAGTGCTATAACATAGAAAACCATTTCAGGAACCTAAAAATACGTTGTTTCTTCCATTGCTATTTTGAAAAATTGTCTTTTCTTGTATGATAATATTCAATAAGATTCAGAATATTTGAAATGAACAGAGACTTGTTAGCTTTTGTCTGTGCCATAAATCTGTTCTTTATTCTTTTACATTTTCTTTCTCTGTATTTCCTCATGTGCAATATAAAAAAAGATTCTGAAAAGTTAGATTATTTTTCTACAGAATCTATGTGTTTATGAAAATTCCAAAGCTAGAAAATATTGCTTACAAAATAATATGCAAGCAGACATGTCAATAGTAAGAGCTAGCTCAAAATGCCCCTGTCAGTAATCACTTAAATTGTAAATAGATTAATCTGGCTTGGCTTTCTTTTCATTTCTTTGTTCTTCTAATCTATACAGATTCCAGAAACTCCCTGGAGGCAACGGCCCAGTCAGTGTGTATTTCCTGCAGCTTCTGTATCAAGCATACTAAAAAAGCAGATGCCAATAATGCCACCTCTTATTACAGTGATAATCTCATTTAAAAAGCATTCAGCATTTGTTTACTGAGCCTCTACTTAGCTACTACTGCTAAATTAGATGATGAACAGATAAGACAGTAATCTGGCAGCAAACCATCCAATGCCAAGTGTTTTTTTCCCCAATTAAATATAGTTCAAATGTGAAAAGAAAGTGAAAGGGTTAGCCATTCAGTCTTGTGGACTCTTTGCAACTCCATCGACTGTAGCCTGCCAGGCTCCTCTGTCCTTGGAATTCTCCAGGAATTCTGGAGTGGAATACTGGAGTGGGTTGCCATTCCCTTCTCCAGGGGATCTCCCTGACCCAGAGATCGAACCCAGATCTCCTCCATTGCAGGCAGATCTTTTTTTATCTGAGCCATCAGGGAAGCCCCTTCAAACGTGAAAACATGCATGTAAAATTTGCAGGTAAAGAATATTTCAGCTCTCAAAACTCCTCTTGGTGCAAGCATTGCACATTTTAGTGAGATTTGAGACACCAGAGGACACATTCAAGTAAAAGATTTTCATTCAAGTGTTTTCTAAGAATCAGAAATCTGTTAAATGTGGCCTCATGTTCTAGGTCCTGTGATGCGTGAGCAACAAGCCAGGGGTAGGAGTAGTGAAAAAGCTGTATCATTCTGCATAACAGAGGGCAAAGGATTTTGAAGACCTCTGGGGAAATTTAAAAGAAGGAAGAGGACACAGTGAAACAGAGGCAAGAACGAAGAAACAGCAGCTGAGTCTTGGTAGGGGTGAGGTCAAGAAAGAAATCCAGTTAATGTAAGTTATCTAGTATGATTTTTTTTTCACCCTAGTCATTAAGTTTCTTGGTGTGTTTGATAATCTTGATACAACTTCCTGGTCAACTCATAAACTTCAATCTTGATTATTTTCTGATTGAATTGACTAATTCTTCAATGTCATGTTGCTATGTCCTCATACCATTTCAACTATCAGCTCAGTTCAGTCGCTCAGTCATGTCCGACTCTTTGCAACCCCATGGACTGCAGCACGCCAGGCTTCCCTGTCCATCACCAACTCCTGGAGTTGCTCAAACTCATGTCCATCAAGCTGGTGATGCCATAATTTAGTGCATAGTATGATTAAATTAAAATTGGGACTATGAATATGATGACATATCATGCTTGTGATTATTATTTTAGAAGACAAAAGAGATTTTGCAGATATAATTAAGGCTGTTAGTTCTTGGTAAGGTGCTTATTTCCATGAATATATTAGAATGACATTGAACTGTTTCTAGTAGGTAACTGTGTGAACCATTTTTAACAAATAGATAAGTGCATGGACTCTGATTCCATTTTTTTCTCTTTTTTTTTTTCACTGGCAAAGCAAAAGACTTTATTGGGAAGGGGTGCCTGGGCAGAGAGCAGGAGGGTAAAGCAGCCCAGGAGAAGTGCTCTGCCGCATGGCGTGCAGTCTCAGGTTTTATGGTAACAGAGTTAGTTTCTGGGTTGTCCCTGGCCTCTCATCTTGATTGACCCATACTGAGGCTGACTGAGGGTCCTTCCTAGTGGTGCATGCATCTCTCAGCCAAGACAGATTCCAGCATGCTGAGTCCTTTTTTGATGTTTGATGGAAACATCTCTCAAGTCCTACCATGCTCTATGTTACATGATAAGGTTTGTATGTTACTCAATCATGTCTGACTCTTCTCATGGATTGTAGCCTGCCAGGCTCCTCTGTCTATGGGATTCTTCAGGCAAGAATACTGGAGTGGGTTGCCATTTCCTCCTCCAGGGAATCTTCCCAACCCAGGGATGGAACCCAGGTCTCACCCACTGCAGGCAGATTTTTATTGTCAAGGCCACCAGGGGGCTCTATGTTACATAATATAGGACACCTATTCCTACTCAAGCCTCCCACCATGTTCCTCCACTCCATATCTTCAGTAAACATTATCAAAAAAATATACTAACAAAAATTCTTGACGTTTATTGAATTTCTTGACAAAACCATTGACGGTTCAGTGATCCAAATCTGAGTTGATGCAGCCTGAAACAGAATCACGGTGTGGTTGAGGGGGTGGCTAACATTAGACACATAAAATCTTTTTTTTTTTTTTTACGTTTTTAACTAATTTATCAGTTGTTTCTTTTTTTTTTTAATTTTATTTTTTTTCCATTTATTTTTATTAGTTGGAGGCTAATTACTTTACATCATTGCAGTAGTTTTTGTCATACATTGAAATGAATTAGCCATGGATTTACATGTATTCCCCATCCCGGTCCCCCCTCCCACCTCCCTCTCCACCCGATCCCTCTGGGTCTTCCCAGTGCACCAGGCCCGAGCACTTGTCTCATGCACCCAACCTGGGCTGGTGATCTGTTTCACCCTAGATAATATACATGTTTCGATGCTGTTCTCTTGAAACATCCCACCCTCGCCTTCTCCCAGAGTCCACAAGTCTGTTCTATACATCTGAGTCTCTTTTTCTGTTTTGCATATAGGGTTATCGTTACCATCTTTCTAAATTCCATATATATGTGTTAGTATACTGTAATGGTCTTTATCTTTCTGGCTTACTTCGCTCTGTATAATGGGCTCCAGTTTCATCCATCTCATTAGAACTGATTCAAATGAATTCTTTTTAATGGCTGAGTAATATTTCATGGTGTATATGTACCACAGCTTCCTCATCCATTCGTCTGCTGATGGGCATCTAGGTTGTTTCCATGTCCTGGCTATTATAAACAGTGCTGCGATGAACATTGGGGTGCACATGTCTCTTTCAGATCTGGTTTCCTCGGTGTGTATGCCTAGAAGTGGGATTGCTGGGTCATATGGCAGTTCTATTTCCAGCTTTTTAAGAAATCTCCACACTGTTTTCCATAGTGGCTGTACTAATTTGCATTCCCACCAACAGTGTAAGAGGGTTCCCTTTTCTCCACACCCTCTCCAGCATTTATTGCTTGTAGACTTTTGGATAGCAGCCATCCTGACTGGCGTGTAATGGTACCTCATTGAGGTTTTGATTTGCATTTCTCTGATAATGAGTGACGTTGAGCATCTTTTCATGTGTTTTTGTTAGCCATCTGTATGTCTTCCTTGGAGAAATGTCTGTTGAGTTCTTTGGCCCATTTTTTGATTGGGTCATTTATTTTTCTGGAGTTGAGCTGGAGGAGTTGCTTGTATATTTTTGAGATTAATCCTTTGTCTGTTGCTTCGTTTGCTATTATTTTCTCCCAATCTGAGGGCTTAGACACATAAAATCTAAAGCAGGGTAGATCCTGAGTTTCTGGGGCCTAAAGTGATAAAAATTGGAGGAATTATCTTTTAAGGAAAACAATTCCACAAAAACACAAAGTTGAAAACAGGGGCTAGGAAGGAGCCCAGATAAGTGAAGGGTACTGAAGCTAAAGTTTCATTTGCTTCAACGCAAATCCACCTCTGCCTATAAATCAGTGAAATCATGGGGACTTCTAAAAGAAATATAACTATTTTGAAATATTATTCTTTACCTAAGACAAGAACCTCAGAACCCTGGATAGAATAGAGAAAAGATGGGGAATGTATAAAAATAAATTTGTTTGTAATGTCAACGCTTATCATTTATCATCTAAATCATTTCCTGTGTCCCTATCATTGACACACTCTTTTAATTAAATGCATGTCAGATATAGAAGCCATCTCATTATGCTGCTATAATCAGACGGGAGCAGTTTATGTCATTACACTTAAATACATGGTAATTCCCAGTGTCAAGGTAAGTATATATAGAATGTTGATTGCACTGGTTTCCAGTTCCTCTTACTAAGATTCGCAGATAATCTGCATGAATTATAGAGTGCGTTATTATTATAATTATGATGTAAAATAAATAGAAAGTAGATTGGACTCGTTTCTTTTTAAATTCTCCTAACAATGAGGGATGTCCATCTAAGAAAGAAGAGAGAGAGAGATCACAGCAGTCTTTGACCACCCAGCTTTCCTAATCTATGCCTTTCCTTCAGCTCAGTGCCTTTCCTTTTGAAATGTTCTGAGAATCTACACAAAAACATCAAAAAAATATAAAAAGCATGTCAAAGAATCAGATTTTTAATCTGAACATTGTCTTTGTACCTGCAATTATGGTAACATTGTGTTAGGTGATATGGCTTAAGCATGCTTGCTTAGTTCCTTCAGTCATGTCTGACTCTTTGCAACCCTATGGACTGTAGCCCACCAGGCTCCTCTATCCATGGGATTCTTCAGGCAAGAATATTGAAGTGGGTTGCCATGCCCTCCTCTAGGGGATCTTCTTGACCCAGGAATTGAACCCATATCTCCTGTGATTTCTGCATTGCAGGTGGATTCTTTACCACTGAGCCACCGGGGAAGCCCAGCTTAAGGGACAGCAGGATGTAAAACTCTATCCCACGGTCTGCTTTGCCACAGCACTGAGCATTCTGGGCCAGCCTCCCTTCCCCATGTCCTGTCAACAGCCTCTGCTTTCCATTTGAAAAACCAAACCCCTTCCCATTCTTTTGGTCCCATGGACACTGGAAAAAGGGCATGTGATCCAGGCCAGACTATTGGACTGTCTTTCCTGGGAGGCTCCATCTATTTACAACAGCAGGAAAAACACATGGAAGCCATCAGGGCTGGGTTTTTCCAAGGGTACTGTGATATGGTCAGTGGATTCCTGACAATCCCCTGAACTTATTCCAGCTCCTGTCCTTCCAGAGGCTTGGGGAACAGTTTCCTTGGAATGTGTAAGAGCTCCACAATCCTTCCTACAAAGTCCTTATATGCTTAAGTGAGAAAGAATCAGTATCTGTTGCTTGCAATCAATGTGCCCTAATGTGGGAAGTGTCAGTCACTCAACTGTGTCTAACTCTTAGCAACCCCACACACTATAGCCCACCAGGCTCCTCTGTCCATGGCATTCTCCAGGCAAGAATACTGGAGTGGGTTGCCATTCCCTTCTCCAGGGGATCTTCTGAATCCAGGGATCAAACCTGGGTCTCTGGCGTCTGATCCACCAGAGAACATGGGAAGAAAGGTGCTGACCCCTCTGTGGAAGGTAAGGTAGCAGTAAATTAATAGGGCCTCACTATCTGAGTTCCCAGTTATGTTCAATTCTCCCTTTTATCTTGGATCTACTTTTGAGAGAAATCTAAAAGCAGACTTAAAAATTCCCTTCCTCTCCCCCCTCAAAAAACTTTTCATGAAAAGTTTAAAAATATTTAGTTCCTTTCATACTTCACCAAAGCTGCCATACTGTGTCTAAAAATACATGCAAAATGCAATATGAGAATAATAGTGTCTTATATGGAAATCCCCAAAAGAAAAAAATTTTTTTCAAATGCTTATAAAAGCCAGATGAATTTTGGAGTTAAAAAATGTCTCTTGTGGTTTAAGACCTCACTGAGATTTTTTCAAAACCCTCTTTAAGATCTAATTTGCAAATTTGTAGTTACTCCTGGGGGACTTTTAGTTTTAAAACAATTTCAAAAATTATTAGCTAATTTTTAAATTATTTAAAATACTGTTGGCAGGTTTATACTTCTGTGTATGTTTGTATAACATGAAAGAGATTACTTTTGACAAATTGAAATTAGAAAGCCAGTTACCTCTAATAGCAGCTTAATTGCTTTATCTATTTTAACAACAGAAATAAGTTGATATAGAGAATTTTCCAAGCACAGCATTTTCCTAATGGTTTCACTACCAAACTAGTGAATCATACGACTCACAAATATAGACAAAAAGAGTGAGCCTTCAGTGGAATTACTAAGAAGAGATCTCCACTTACCTTTTTCTGTATCAGATCATGCTGGACAGGCCTTTCCTCTCCCCAGATTAAGACAGGACTTAAATTCAACAACTGCCTAGCTATCTGCTCTAAATTCCTCAGTGTCTATTTTTCAGAGTTAAGCCAAATGCATTTCTAGACTTGTGTATGAAAATGTTTTTAAAACAGCAAAGGAAATCTATGTCCAATGTAGTATTATATTAAATATTCATAAATTGCTATTAATTACAAAATAATCTTTGACTTTTTCTGCCTGTACTTCTGAATCACTCAAATTAGGACACCCTTTCTCCAGAAGCAATGCATCTGATCTTTTAGAGATTAATTGCTAACCATAGTTCAAGTCAGGGTAAGAGAATGGAAAGCTACGGTTTCAGCACCACCTATAAACATCTAGATAACATTTGCAGATACTGAGATTATGGAGATAGTGTGTGCTATAATGTCAAAGAGCAATGGAACTGATAAAAGTCTTGATAACACCCATATTTTGGGGAAATGGCAACCCACTCTAGCACTCTTGCCTAGAAAATCCCATGGACGGAAGAGCCTGGTGCAGGTTACTGTCCATGGGGTCACAAAGATTCGGACACGACTGAGTGACTTCACTTTAGAAATCAAAATTGAAGTAGAATATTACTTGGTCCTTTGTTGTTGTTTTTTAATAGCAATGTGAGTTATAGTGTAGGGAGTTTTTCAGTCACTACGTTGTTTTCTACTCTTTGCGACCCCATAGACTGCAGCACACCAGGCTTCCCTGTCCCTCATCACCTCCTGGAGTTCACCCAAGTTCATGCCCATTGCATTGGTGATGCCACCCAACCATCTCATCCTCTGCCGCCCCCCTTCTCCCCTTGCCTTCAATCTTTCCCAGCCATCAGGGTATTTTCCAAGGAGTCAGCTCTTCACATCCGATGGCCAAAGTATTGAAGTTCCAGCGTTAGTCCTTCCAATGAGTATTCAGGGTTGATTTCCCTTAGGATTGACTGGTTTGATCTCCTTGCCATTCAAGGGACTCTCAAGAGTCTTATCCAGCACCACAATTCAAAAGTGTTATGCCCGATGTCCGAATCCCTGAGCGGGAAGAGAGAAGGCTTCCAAGACAATGCAACTCACAAAAAAAGGGAAGTTTATTGCTGACTCGAGTCAGGGCTCCCGCCGCGCATCCAACGCAGTGGTACCGGGTCAGAGAGCGCTGAGCTCAAGCTGTTACCCAATTTATAAGGTGTGCATAAGCAGTTGGTAGCTGGCTTAAGCGGATTGGTTACATGTTTGCAAAGTAATCTTATTGGCCCAAGCCTTTGCGGGCTTTTTTCAAACTTGGGCGTTCGCGGGCTTTTCAGCTTTCCCCTGATAGGTTCCCTTTTTCTTGCTAGGCGCATGTTGATTGGCTGGCTCCAGGTGGCCTGATAATCATGTTACCCTGGAAAACCAGGCCTACTCCTAATCTAGGCTGCCTGTCATGGTGCAGCCTCACAAAAAGCATCAATTCTTCTGTGTTCGGCCTTCTTAGTGATCCAACTGTCACATTCATACATGACTACTGGAAAAACCATAGCTTTGACTATACAGACCTTTGTCAGCAGAGTGATGTCTTTGATTTTTAATACACTGTCTAGGTTTTTCATAGTCTTCCCTTCAAGAAGGAAGTAGGGATAGGGAGATAGCTTTAGAAAGCATGGTTTTTGTTGCTCACATAATAGAGACAGTACACGTGACCATGTTTCCACATGTCCCAGCTCTGGGAAAGAATCTCAAGTTGTTTCTCTTTGGTCACACCCAGTAAAGGCAGGAGGTTTTCCTCGCCCATGTCCCATAGCCCTCTGTCAAGCACCTAAATTTCTGGTTTTGGGTGTATTCTGTAGACGGGATTGGGTGCAACATTAGAACCACTAAGTGTTCTGGGTCACTACAAGGGGGAGATCCATACTGAGGGTTTCAGATGGAGCTGAACAGGCATCAGTTTTTCCCATCACATCAACTCTCAGCAAACATCCACTAGAAATACAGGAGCTGTAGCTCCTCTGCATCAGGTGTGGTGTGGGCCACATGGGTGGGAATGCACGGGTGCTGATGCACTGCCATGCCCTCAATAATGTACATAAGTGGCAGGAGCTGGCACAGTCTCAAGGCTCCACTGCTCTCTGTTGTGGGGTCCTTTCAAATCTTTCCCTTTCATCACATGGCGCACGCGTGTCATGTCATAGTCACGCATAATCCTTCTCACATGTCACAGTTCATGCATGATCCTCTTGCACCACCACTGACCACACTTCTCCCATCTCCTGAGAGCTCTTCATCCATTTCCTTCCCTGGCAATCGTGTACATGTGTGTCATCTTGCTTCATGTCTCTCCTTGGCTAGCTTGACTAGCTTTGCATTCCTAGAAGTGACATTTGCTGGCATCTGAGTGTACCACACTCAACTGCCCTTCCCAGAAGGCGGGATAAAGTTAACAACTGGAATCTGTTTCTTCGGAGCAAGAGGCTACCCAACAGGGTGTTGGTTGGATGCAAATCTGTTGAAGTGCTCACATCTCTCTACTAGAGAATCAATTTGTTTCTCTAGACACTCTCCTTTCTTCCAGCACCACTGACCACACCCACCCCACCGCACCCAGATTGCCCAACCTCAGACACAGGCATGGCTTCCCTTGAGAGCAGACAGGCTTCAGATAGTGTTTACTCAAGGAGAGTGAGCAGCTGCTCTTGTTTAAAGGCAGAGAAAAGTATCAGGGTAAACACCAACACAATCTCCTGCCATTCCTTCCTCCTCCCCAAAGTCATTGAGTCCCTGAGGTGTGGTCACCTCCTCTGTGTAGATTTTATCTCCACTTTCTGGATCCTTTCTCATGCCCCGCCCCCCCACTCCCTCCCTCAAGTCTGCTTTAGTATCCCAATTCCTAGCTTGAAAATTTCTTCCTGGCCTGATAATGGGGTAAGCTCTCTTCTTTCAAAGACCCTCCTAATATGTCCCAGGTCTCCATGCTTTTCATCTAAGATTGGACAGCATTTTCTCTTCAGGAAGTGTCAGTAGTTTCAGCTTCTGTATGTCTATAATTGGGGTCTTTCCATGTCCATCCTTTGCTGTGATATACTTTCAGTCATGGGCTTATGAAAGTCTCTGTTCCAAAATCAGCTGGGACTTCAGAAAACATATTTCTTGGCTGCACACCATTTTTCTCATTGGCTCGCAACTCTGATTTCAAGCTGACTTGTTCCAATGCTCATCTAAGATTATGTTATTAGTTTGTGGAGCAGAGGTGCCTTATATAAGAATTCTTCATCATTCCAGACAAGTGTCCATGTACAAGGGATATGAATTTCAACAATCACTGAAGGCAAGTTGTGTAGAGATAGAGTTTTCCTTATACCTTCATAACTAAACACATCTCATACGCATCTCATACACTCCTTTTTTACCCCTGTTGAAACTAAAAACATAATTATTTCAAGTATGGATATAAAGAATGGTAAAAGAGTTAAGTGGGAGGGAACATGGGTAAATGTTTCAATGACTGATTCATGTTGATGTTTGGTAGAAACCAATGTGATACTCAGAAGCAATTATCCTCCAATTAAAAACAAATAAATTTTAAAAAGAGAATGTTACAATCCAAGTTGTGGCTGAAGCTCCAAAATAATAGATGCCAGTCATCCCCACACTTGACTTCCTACAGTGGAGGTAGTTAAAACAAAAATGAAAACAAAAACAGTTGCACAATCATTGGCCCCTAACCCCCCAGTGAGTGTAAAGCAGGGAGTATACAATCTTTTTGTGACCTCTACCCAAGTGAGAAAAGATACAAAGGGACAAGTTCACAAAGCTTCCAGGCACAGATGGAATGAGAAAGGTTCAAATAAAACTGTGTTCTTCTCTCACAGTTAGGGTAGGCCCCATAGGTTATCCAGGTGGCGCTAGTGGTAAAGAACCCACCTGCCAATGCAGGAGACATAAGAGATGTAGGTTCAATCCCTGGGTGAGGAAGATCCCCTGGAGGAGGGCATGGCCACCCACTCCAGTAGTCTTGCCTGGAGAATCCCCGTGGACAGAGGAGCTTGGCAGGCTACAGTCCATAGGGTCATCTAGAGTTGGACATGACTGAAGTGACTTAGCACTATAGCACCATAGGTTATCTAACTTTCCTCTAATAACATCCTCCAGTTATGTCAGCACTGCCTAAAATAGACTTGTCTTAGAAATTGAGGTGTGTTTTATGTAATAACCAAAAACTTAATCTTCATTCAGAGTTAAAACTTCTACCTTCCATAGCTCTAACCAGTGATAGGTGGGAAACCAGTGGTGGAAAAGGAGACGTAGATTCTTCCTTCTTTATTCCAACAGCATCTCCAGAAACCTGTCCTACTTAATGGCCACAGTTTCTGATCCCTCAGGGCTTAGAGCATGGAAAGGAAGAGGAGATAAGGAAAGAAAAAATTTTGCCCAGTTGGCACCAATATGAAATTGGTTTCCACAGAGATTGGTTGGTGTTTAAAATGGATTCTTTCTCTCATGGGTGTCTCTTCACAGACTCTTCGGCAGGATGCTCTAGGCCAGTCCCAGGTCTGTTTGCTGTCAGATTCATTCTTATTCCACCTGTCCTATATTTCAGCAAGCTGGCTTCTTTGGGTTAGGCCAATTAGGACACTAAATGGGGACCAGAAGGGGGCTAGGGGGGAAAGCCAGGATAATTCTCATGTCACTTGACCTTCAATGTCCTCTTCAGAAATAAATGGCTGTGCTTCCTCAGAGAGTCAGTCCTAGCAAAGAGTCCCACTCTGATTCCACCTTCTTTCTGCTGGTCCCAGCCCATGGACTGCAATAGCACCATTCCTCACTTTTTCTCCACCCTAAGGGTGTAGTGGTTTCCTGCTCTTTCCAATTTCTGGGTCACCTCTCCGGCCCCTGTCTGGTTCTCAGCTCCTCTGTCACCTACATAGACAACTCCCTGCATTAAGTTTCATTCACTGGAAATACATGAGGGTGTTTCTGTTTTCCTAGTTAGACCCTGACGATGCTCTCCAACACACACACACACACACACACACACACACACTGTCTCCCCCGGTACTGGAACCTCATCTTCAGTTCCCAGACATGGACGCGTACTCTGGGTAGGCACTTGCAATTCCTGCCTCCTTCTGACCCTTGAAGATACTTTAGTATCTTTCAGTTGAGACCTCCTTTCCCTCCTTTCCTTTCTTTCCTTGGCCGATGGCCATCTTTGATGGAATTTAAGACAGACCAAGCAAATCGGAAAAGAAAACTGTTGGAACTGTCAGAGAAAGTCAAATTACTTCCTGTTTTAGCCTGGGTTCCCCTAAAAGCAAACTCTGAGGCACAGGTGTCTGTATAAGCAATTAACATGGGAATATGATCTCAAGGAACAGAAGTAAGGGATGAGGGAATGAAACACAGATGCTCTATTAATTTTCTATTACTGCTGTGTCTTAAAACAATGAGAATTTACCATCTCATAGTCCTGAAATCAGATGTCTGAAGTGGGTCTTACAGGCTAAAATCAAGGTCCTGACAATGCTGGTTTATTCTGGAGCTTCTGAAAGCAGAATCCATTCCCTTGGGTTTTTTAGTTTGTTTTGTTTTGTTTTCTTCAGATTCTACTTAGATGCTGCCAGTATTCCTTAGCTCCATGACCCCTTTTCCACAAAACTCCAGCCTCTTGTATTCATCATCCTACCTTCTATTATCTCTACTGCCTCCTTCTTTTTTATTTTTTATTTTTACTTTTGGCTGCACCAGGCAGCATGCAGTATCTTAGTTCCCTGACCAGGGATTGAATCCATGCCCCTGCAGTGGAAGCACAGTCTTAACACTGGACGACCAGGGAAGTTCCCTACTGCCTCCTTCTTACAAAGTCTCTTTTGATTATATTTGGTCCATCCAGATAACTCGAGATAACCTACTCACCTCAAAATCCTCAGTGCATTCATATCTGAAAGTTCCCTTATGCCATAAGATAACATATTTACAGATTCCAGGGTAAGAACATGATTATCTTTGGGGCATCATTTTTCAACCTACGGCAGATGCACTGGCCACTGTTATGTCAGTTTATTCTGGTAGAACTTTCTAAGTAGTCATGAAATCCATCTCAGGCCACCCAGCTAGGGGAAGAAAGGAAGACAAAGTTCTCTGGCAGCACCCATCCCTTACCGATCAAGGTTGTGCCCTGATGTAAACTCCCACGTAAGTCCAGAAGCTAGTGCATTAGTGCGAAGTGGGGTCCTACAACATCCTACAACATTTGCCACAGCCTCAGAGAAACCACAGCACAGGAAGCAAGAGGTTCAAGGTACGATATAGTCAACTTTCACTCCCCAAAATAGACTGAAGCCTAAATGACTAAAGTAAGAGGTGAAACCTAAAGAATGTGAAGAGATTAATAATAGGCATCCAATTCACTTCCTTGCTCTCATCTGAAGACACTGGCAATTTTAGCCAGCTAGCTTCCCTTTCTTGGGCATCAGGCCACTCTTTCTTCCTTAGAACCCTTCTCACAGGGCTTTAGGTAAAAAGAAGCATCCTATGGCCACATCCCATAGCGGAGAAAAGCGATCGAGAGCACAAACTCTTCAAAAGCCTAAAATGAAAGAATCAAAATATATCTCTAGTGACTATCACAAGGAAGTGACACAGAAAGAAACTCCCAAAGACTGAACTAAAGCACAAGAGAGGAAGTCAAAGGAATGTGGTCCCCTCTAGCTAGAGACAATTAGTTGAGTTCAAACTCTTCTCAGAGAGAACTAGGGAGACAGCATTTGTGCCCTGAATGGGCATATTTCTAAAATACTACCAAAGTGGCAGAATCAGGCGGTAAACAAGATACGCCTTTGGGGTCATTCATGTTCTCAGTGACAATTCTCTTTAATGAACCCACATACGGATTTGTTGCAAACCTTAGGGCTGACTTCACTCTTCTACCATCAGAAATGGGAGGAAAGTATTGGCTTGTGTATGGAGACTGGAGGTGAAGTGAATAGCAACATGACCACGCTGATAATCAAGAGCGTGAACTAAGACCATACTGTCTTGCTTATCAGATGGGCAAAGATTTGGAGGAGAAAATAAATATAGTTTTGAAGAAAGGATGAAATAATGAATATTCTAAAAATGAAAAGTATAAATTGATAGTTTTTTGAAAGGCAATCTGGTCTTATCTATCAAAATATAATGGGTGCTGGTCATGTGGCTTGTAATTCTACTCCAGAAAAAATATCTAACAGAAATACATAAACAGATGAGCAAAAACGTATACTAAGACGTGTTTATTACAACATAGTTTTGAATAGCAAACCATTTGAGATGCTATCTTAGAAAAAAAATGAGTTAGTTCTTTATGCACTGATGTGAAGGGATTCATAATCTATAAAGAAAAATAAGCAATTTGCAAAACACAATGTGTTATGATCCAGTTTATATATATATATACATATATATATATTTAAATAATATTTGCACCTGTGAAAACTTAGGTAGGACTTCACTATAATGTCACATCCTTAATATGTTATAAGACAAACACTATTTATATTGTCCCTATCATGGCCAACATCAAGTTCACAGAAAAGAAGCTGTGAGAGCTACTTCCTGTGTTTCAGAAAAACTCTTCTGTTTCTCATAAGAGTGGTAAAATGGGTGATTAAGATAAGACTAATGAATATGAGCTCTGTGTTAATAAGAGTGCTAATGTCAATAAGAAAAGAAAATCCACTCTCTTCAACAAAAACTGTATATAATCAAATGTTAGATGTGCCCAGGAGTGTTTATATTTTGTTGCTATTCTTTTCAGAGTTACTCAAATTCTTAGAGATAAAAAATAATTTTGTTTTAAAATTCTAAACTCTACAGTTTCAACTCCTTTTTCTTTTGAAATAATTTATTAAGTGACTTTTTAAAAAGCCAGACAGACTTCCTAAAGAAGAAAATTACAGCAGAACAAGTTTATAAATGTTCATAAAAATCTAAAAAGTCTGAAGACTTCAGGCTAACATTGCAGATGGAATGTGAACATAACTCCCTTGCAAAAGCCACTAAAATAAGAGAAGATATCAAACCAAGATATAAACCCACCCCTGCAGCATCAAGTTTTATATAAGTTACATCTGAGGGTGTATTTATTTTCACTTTACCTTTAAGAAGATTTATTATATTTATTCAGTATTTCTTCATATTGATATGTCTTTTTATCATCAACTTTACGGATGTGTTAGTAAATAATATGTTAATTGCTTTTATATATTATTAAATAACTTAGGCACAAAGTGCATGAAAATTAATGTCAAGCATTTATGCACTTTTGAAGTTTAATAAAAATTAACAATGCATTCAAAAAGAAGATTCACAAGGACAAAGAGAACGTAAGAGATAGTAGTAAAAAAGTTGGGACTTCCCTGGTGGCCCAGGGGCTAAGACTGTTGTGCTCCCACTGCAGGGGGCAGAGGTTCAATCCCTGGTCAGGGAAGTAGATCCCACAGGCTGCAACTAAGAGTTCAAATACTGCAATTAAAGATCCTACATGCTGCAACTAAGACCTAGCACAGCCAAATACATACATACATACATAAAAACATTTTAATAAATAAATTAATGAGCAGTGTCAAGACACTTTGGAAGATGGAAAAGTATTCAAGTTACCAAAAGCTGAACAAGTGCTCCCAATGAGCACTGGAAAGGGAGGAAGAAGGGAATGAAGCAAGTCACTTCACTTCACAAAAACCCAGAGACTCAGGCATTGGGAGGAGAATAGTTGTCTCAAAAGCTGGGCAGAGAACCACACCCAGAAGGAGTGTCTGAAAGCCAGCTGCCCTCCAGATCCCCTTCCTCATCTGACACCTCCAGACAACAACTGCTGATCAGAGCTCAGAAACACATGGCTGTCTTATTTCTGCATCCACAAGATACTGAAACTCCTACATGGGAGGCAGGGGTTAGACAGTTTCTGGAGGGAGAATGGCAGAAACTTGGGACTACCGCTTGCATCTTTGTAATCCTGGGAAAACTACCACCATTTGAGTAGGAAGGAGGAGGAATCCAGGAAGAAGGAAAAGGCAGAGGAAGAGCTTGAGACCTTATGAAGGAGAAAAGCAGACCCTTCTCCAGGAAAATCAGAGTTGAACTCCAAGACTGAGAAAGTAAAACTGTTTAATGGACATTAAATGAGAGGATAGGCTGCCCCTTTGTAAGTGGTTTTCCCTCAAATCAGTACACCACAGTTTTCAGAGCACTTTTTAAAAGATGACCATTGTCTGCCCTGGAAGAAAGGGGGAAAAAATGTTTAATCTAAGATGGCTGAAGATATCAAATTTAAATTCCAGACTTGTATCCACTAGAGTCAGCAGAAAACCCCGCCAATATAGACAGTTTATTTGGGAAATACTCAAAGCAGCAAAAACCTAGAGCAAGTATGCAGAGATTTCTTGTCCTTGGAATGAAAGAGAAAGAAATCCGGGGATATATTGCGGTGACCCACAACTTCAATCAGTATGTACAAGCCCATGACACCAGCGGTTAGGAAAGCACTCAGAACTACCCAGTGTGACAAGAGAAATATTGTTTCACATGTGCGATTTCTATTCAAATCCACTCAGAGGCAGAGAAGGGGATCCTATAAAGAAATGTTCGTTAACTCAGGTTACAAAGGTCTAAGAGTACTCCCAAGAAGACCCACAATCTGAAAAGTTCAATGAATTTAACTCAACTTATTGGTGACAGTGAACTCTGGGTCACCATCCAGCCCCAACTGTATTAGCTATCTCTTGCTATGACACCTTTACATAAACACAACCACAAATCTTAAGTGACTCACCATCTTAAACATTTATTTTGCTCACAAGTCTCTGGGCCATTTGGATGACCCTTCTGCAATGGGACAGGCTTAGCTGATGTTGGCTGGACTTGCTCATGGATCTGAGTCAGCTGGGGCCTGGCTGTCTCTCGTGGCTTCAGTATGCAGCTGGGATATCTCCTATCCCATTCATGTAGTTCCTCTGTTCAGCAGGTTAGCCCAGCCTTGTTCTCATAAAGGAGGCTGGGGTCCAAGAGAGAGAGCAATAGCACCCAAGGCTTCTTGGGATCCAGGCTTGAAATAAGCAGATATTCATATCTGCTGCATTTTATTGGCCAAAGCAAGTCACAACATCAGCCGGATTCAAGAATGGGGAGGTAGAATACTTCTTTATTAAAGATGCTAAGATTTCACATTGCAAGGCGCATGGATACAGGGAGGGGTCATCAATGAAGGCCATTAGGACAACTAAGCTACCACACTAGCAACTGATATAAAATTAGTTTTGTGAGTAAATCAAAGGAACTTGCTTAAAGACAATGTGATATCCTGGCACAGCAACAGAAAAATCATATGGGTGAGAAAACTACTGAAATCTGAATGAAGTCTGTATTTTAGGAAAGAGTAATATGAATCTCCTAGTTCTGAAAAATTCAACATGATTAAAAGATGTCAGCAAGAGGAGAAGCCAGGCAAAGGACGTATGGGAATTATATCATCTTTGCAACTTTTCTGTAAAACTAAAATTAATTCAAAATAAGGAAGCTTGTTTTGGGGCTTCCCTGGGGGCTCAGTGGTAAAGAGTCCGCCAATGCCGGGCAATGCAGGAGACACGAGTTTGATCCCTGAACTGGGAAGACCCCACGGGCCATGGGTCTAAACTCATGCAGCACGACTATTGACCCTGCGCCTTAGGGCCTGCACTCCACAACGTGAGAAGCCAACGCAATGAGAAGCCTGCACACCGCAACAAGAGAGTAGTCCTCACCCACCACAGCCAGAGAAAACTAGCCCTCGCCCTCGCCCTCGCCCTCGCCCTCGCCCATGGAGCAATGAAGACCCAGCACAGCCAAAAATAAATATATAAAGTTATTAAATAATAATAATAAACGAAGTTCAGTTATAAAAAGGAAGGGAGGGACGGTATAAAAAAGGAATGGAAGGACGTTATAGAAAGAACCTGGAACCTAAACCATGTTGGTGTGCAGCACCCTTAAGTTGGTGCCTCTCTGAGAGTCACGGTGAACGCTCTTAACCCATTTTCAGAAACCTCAGCGCCCTGGCAAAGTTTGGCAGCAGGGCTGGGGGCCACTGAAAAGCCAGAGCAGGTGGCTTGGCCAGGGCCACATCTCTGCAGACCTCCCAGGCTTCAGCAGGGGAGGTTTCAAGCTCAGCGGGGCCAGTGGTCGTGCCAGGATCCTTTCTCAGTGTGATGGATGGGGTGGTGACCCCGCTGGCGCTGGTGGTTACAGCACACGGCACACGGCCATGAGGCTGCAGCGCTTAGGGAGTCTCTTTCCTTCCCTTTTCAAACAAATGAACTCCAGACTGTACCATGGCCTTCTGACTTTGTGGGAGGGACAAATTGCGATCTTCTCTGCCATGCTGGAACTCCGAGTCTAACACAGAGGCTCAGTGAGACACATAAACACACAATTATGGTACAATGGTTGTACCTAGTTGTTCAGATCAACTCATCCATGTGGGCATTGAAATTGGTCAAGGGAGAGGCACATGAGTGAAAGACTGTGATTTCACCATTTTAAAGCAACTTCCAGGAGGATAAATCTCATCTCATTAACCCAGCCTGTTCCAAGAACAGGGAGCAAGAGGGAAACAGATAAAGACATTCCTAAGAAACAGGAACTCTAAGTGGGCTATTCAGGCCTTCTCCATCACATTTGAAACATGGTCTCTGGTAAAAGAAGAATTTTCTTTCGCTGATGCTGCAAAGTGAAAGTGTCAGATGCTCAGTCATGTCTGACTCCTTGCTAGAAGCAGTTATAAAAATATAGACTGAAGCTAAAGACTACCAAAGAGAAGAGCCAAGATATGGAGAGAAAAAAAAAAAAAAAAACTCATCGTAAGGTAGTTTAGGCTCCAGGATGCAGCCAAACCTGAGATCAGAGACACCCCTCGGGTTTCCATACTTCTGACCATAGTCAGAAGTATGAGTTGAGTTGGGTTTCTCTCACTTGCACCCAACAAGAATTCTGCCTAAAACAGAGATCAGTAGTGGGAAGTGGGGTGTTGAAACTGACAGGCATTACAACATGAGTCTGGTTGAAAGCAAGCAGGATGCTGGGCAGTGAGAGTGCCCTTTTTTTTTACTGAGAAGGTGACAGTACTTGGTAGGTGGTAACAAAGCAGCCTGGCAGATTTTTCCTATCTGTGTTCTGGGACTCAATCTAGTTCACTTATGTGTGTCTGGGGAACCAACTATGACAAATTTAAAGTGGGTGGACTGCATTTTAGTCATGCTTCAGTGAGGTCCCAGACGTTTCAGGCCAAGCTCACCCTCTGATAGGAGAAAGGAAGGGTCCACAGTCTCATCATTTCTTCTTCCAGCAATCTTTATGTGGACACAAGAACTTATTTTTCTATTTTGAAAGGAAATCATATGGGAAGGCAGGAAGAGCTAGAACACCAAGGAAACCAAATTTCCCTAGCCCTCACCAAGTACTTCAAGCTATATGCTCCCACCTCAAAAAGACTATGATGTCATCATTTTAAAGCGACTTCTGGGAAGATAAACCCCACCTCATTATCCCAGCCTATTCCAAGAACAGAGACCGAGAGGGAAACAGGTTAAGACATTGCCAAGAAACAGGAACTCCAAGTGGGCTAATCAGGAACTCTGAGAGCAGGCTGGATTCAAGGATCAGGCTGTGGTATAACTGTGTCTTAGTTGCTAGCCTATTGGATTTCCAGACATTGAATAGGCTGACCTCCCTCTGAGATTTTAAGGAAGTGTTATTTCCAGAGACTCAGCGAGCCCTGCAAACAGGCTTGTGATTGATTGCTCAACCCCTAAGGCTGTCTCCAGGCCCCCCGCCCCCCAAACCTCTACCAGAAGTCCTCCAGCAGCTCTTCCTGAACTTTATGGGTAAGTTCAAGGAAAAGATTCCAGGAAGTCATAATTTAGCCCGCCTCTGGCCCAAGCCCCAGTGGAACATGATCAGTAGTAAACCGAACACTGCATTTTCATTTCCATCTGGCTTGTGTGTCGAACACACAATTGAGTCTGAATCTGGAAAGGAAGAATGATAAGTAATTAAGCTTCTGCCTCAAACCCCAACACCAAGGAGCTGGTACTTTATCCCGTACACTTTTGGAAACAGTGGGGACTTATTACCAGTTTCAAGCAGGCTTAAGGCAGATAAAACATGTGGTGTGTTTTGTAAAGGTAACTATGGCAGCATGGTGGATTGGCAAGAAAAGGGTAAGACTGGAAAAATGAACCAAAAATATTAGCAAGCGATAGCAATAGGGAAACTTATAACAGCTTGAAGAGTCACAATGAGTAGAGGAAACACCGAGGGATGACAGAAGATGAAAAGCTAGCTGATGCAGGAAATGCAGCAGAAGGAATACATCCTGTACCATGAAGGGAGTATCGAGGTGAAACTTTGTGGACTGTAAATGGATAAAAGTCACTCACTTTGTCTGAGTTGGAGGGAAGG